>NC_079432.1:17330575-17423075 GCF_026213295.1 Gadus chalcogrammus | reverse complement strand
CTGACATACTCTGAATGCTTTGGCAAAATTTGATGCATTATCCGTTACAGTGGCAACAACTTTGCTATGCAGTCCATATGATGAATGAATTTCTTCAATCTCCATCAAAACTATGTTGATGATCTCGATGATATGATAAAGACTGGTGTCCTAGTGTCTGAGGGACGCTCATTGGTTATGATAGAGGTGTCCTATAGCAGTGTCCGAGGCTCAGTAATGCGTGACCTAGATCAGTGGTTCTCAAACTATGGTACGCGTACCACGAAGTGAGATGGATAGCAGCTCAAGGTCTTGGGTACATATTTTTTCCCGGACCACGACAATATTACAGTACCTCTCATTAATGTAAATACATACTCCGCCTCCGCGGGATTTGTTTGCTATGAGAGGCGACCGGTCCATACGAACAGGGTACCCAAAGCCGGTTATATGTAGATCCTTGTTAGGATCCGCGTCTCCCAGCCACGTCTCTGTAAAAGCCAGCAGGCATGTTTCTCTAAAGTCATGCTTACATCTGGCATGAGCCTCCAGTACATCCATCTTGTTGCGAATGGATTGAACGTTTGAGAGAAGAATAGTTGGGAGCGCTGGGAGCTGGCGTCTGGCATCAATCCACCCAAACTGAACAGCCGTTCAACTGGTGCACTGGATGGAGTTGGAGAGTTGTATTTCATGTACATCTTTTTGAGGTTTGGGAACTGATTTAGAATCTCAAGCTCATACCCAGACCTTAAATAGTCAGTTACTTCTTTTTCTGCTGAGAAGCTTTCTGTGGGTTGGTTCTCAAAATCAAAAAAGTCCATTTTCAGCTGGGCTGGCTGGCAGTTGGGACACATTAGCATTGTCCGCTGCAGGAGCAACTTTACGACACTCGCTTATCAGAAGCTCCTTCACATGTTCTCTCCTACGCTCATCTCTCAGCCATCTAAGTTTGAACTTGGGACAAGTGGCCGCTGCAAGAAGTCCCTCTTGGCTATCCAGTACAGGATCAAAACGAATCTTGATGGCCTTTAAAATACAATACGATATAAATAAGAATATATTAATTTTTCTATATAATCTGCTAATTTAATTATTCTGTGATCTTAACTGACCTAAACCATCTCATGCCCTATCAATACTGTATGAGATTTAATGATCGTTGAGGTTATTTTGACGTCTTTATTTTAATCTTCTGTTGATGTTATGACTAATATTCATGATTAATGATGATCAATATCCCTGATATTGAACTGATATTGAACTTTTATCATTTTAGTAATTGTACTCACTGCTTAAAACAAACAAAGTGTAACATCTGCCCACCATGAATGGTATAATAAATTGGTATAAAAAAAAAAAAACCTTTACAATGGCATCTGGAAGGCTGGCTGTCATTCTGGAGAGGTCATCTTTCATGGGGTCTTTGACATCAGGCTTGTGAGCGTTGGTAGTAAAGTCCCATAGGTGCACTCATCCCCTTGTAAGATGTCGAGTGCTACTGTCAAGGGCTTCAACACAGTTCAGTATTCTTGCAAAAATAGGTACTCCCTTTCATTAAGGCACCTGATTCCCAGTTTTACACACATGGGCTTCAGCTCGTTCATTGGAATTGTGATGATTCTGGAATGATTCTGGCCTCATACAGGAAATTCCACCTTACGGATGTGGGTACCATTATCTTCCTGCTGCTGACTTCCTCCACTTGTTCAGAGGCCAATGTTGATCAACTTGCTTTAGCCCAGAGAGCGGTGCTTTTCGCAATACTAATCCTATTTACAGCCTTGGTGTCTGCACAGGAATTTAGATGTCTGTCAACATCGCTTGTTGAAATCAAATTAATTGTGTGTGATGCACATCTGTAGTGTGGAGGGACGCTAAACTGTCCCTCACCAGATGAAAGAACTTCTATGACATCTGTAAAAGTCGGTTCCTCGTCATCACCTACTTCATCATTTTCAGATTCAGACTCCAAATTACAGGGCTGACATACTCTGAATGCTTTGGCAAAATTTGTTGCATTATCCATTATAGTGGCAACATCTTTGCTATGCAGTCCATATGATGAATGAATTTCTTCGATCTCTGCTCCAATTACATCATAGGTGTGCCTGCCTCTAATTCTCTTACATGCTAGCGCGGCCTTGTTGCGCTGTAAATTGGAATTAATCCAGTGAACCGTCACTCCCATAAAACTTGTATTATTCTTGACCAATTACTTTTTTTTTTTTTTTTGTCAGCAGTAGTGGAAACAAAGTCTACATCTCCGAGTGCAGCCTTCAAATTACCTTCCATTATGTCGTATTCTCTCTCAAGGTATCCTGCAAATGACTTTCTCTGCGGCAGCTTGACACCGCTTTTGGTTGGTATTTTTTCTACGATGCGTCGGAATGTCTACAGTCTACAATGTCTACAGAGTCTACAGTGGAAATGGGCAACATGTCCTCGCAATATAGCCAGCGTCAAGCTTCTTCAGTTCAGCGGCACTATGTCCTGTCGCTGACGCTCTTAAGTCTATTTTCAGCTGTTTAGCAGGAGAGGGTCCCTCTGTTGCTGCAGCGGTCATGTCGGGATTTCGGGGTGTCTCAGTGAGTTTCACATTCTTGTGCCGGCTTGCTAGGTGCTTGCTCAGATTTGAGGTGGAATTTTTCGCTGTAGACAAAATCTTTCTTCCCACACAGAGTGTACATCGGACGTTAATGTTTTTTACATCTTTAACCGAGTCAAACTCAAAGTAATGTCTGAATTTTATTGATTAAATGCTCCATGTTCGCTCTCTCTCCCGCACTCCATGTCTTGCACCAACCCAGTCGCCAAGAAAATACGTTGACGGTGTACGTTTCCATGAACACTGGATACGTAGCATTTCAACGTAAAAAATAGCGTGTTATACCTACAGTATCCACGTGTGCCGCTGTGGAGGCGGGTTTCGGGGTTTGGGTTTCACGGCTTTCGCGGCAAATTGTGGACACGATTGTTTAGGGGGGGGGGGGAGGTAGACTGTTGTTGAACGGGGGAGGGGGGGGGGGGAGACACGTTAGTTGAGGGGGGGGACGACGACACGTTTGTTGAGGGGGGGGGGGGGGGGAGACACGTTTGTAGGGGGGGGCACGCTCGACAACGAGAGTTGGTTTTTATTGAACGCTCGACAACGAGAGTTGGTTTTTATTGAACGAAACTTCAACACGGAACAGCTGCACGAAACGATGGTCACGTCACTCTCGGTGACGGTGTCGACAACAATGTACACACGAACAATGTTAATAGAACAACACACAACCACATAACATCCCGAACCCATTAACCCCACTTAATCCTAACAACAAAACAAGTTAACAAAAGCCCCATTTGTCAACTGACAACCCCAATTCCCAGAATCCCCCGCGGCTCCGGAACACGGCGTAGCTTATATTAATCTTTATTATCTGAATGGGAAATGCAATATTTTAGGAGAGATACACCATTAAACGCGTTTCTAATGACATTTCTAGCGAGAAATGTACATTTTCCTTACATAATCTTCAGTCAGTGAATGTGTATGATCTTTATTAATCTTTATTATCTGAATTGGAAATGCAATATTTTAGGACCGATTCACCGTTAAACGTGTTTCTAATAACATTTCTAGCGAGAAATATACTTTTTACTTGCATAATCTTCAGTCAGTGATTGTGTCTGATCTTTAGTTTTATAGTTATTAGGATTTGATCGGCTCGCTCGCATGTTTCAACGACGTCAGGTTGTTAGGAATAGGGACGCTGCTTTCGCCAAACTAGCAGCTCACGTGCTTCCTGCGTTTGTGTTATTAAACTGTTACTTTATGTAACTTTTAATGATATCATCTTGTTAGAAACACGTATATCTGAGAGCCAACCCAGTCGCCAAAAGCATACGTTGACAGTGTACGTTTCGTGAACACTGGATTACGTCGCATTTCAACATAAAATTGCGTGTTATACACACACGCACGCACACACACACACGCACACGCACGCACAGACACACACAGACACAGACACAAACACACACACACGCACACGGTGTATTTCGCTGCTAAAACAACAACAAAATTCCCTCAAATATTATTACTAAAGAACCGTTTTCCAAAGAACGAAATGTAAACCAATGCATTCTGAATGGGAGTGTTTCTCAGATTTTTCCATGCTACGCAGAACGAAATGTAAACCCATGCAAATAAAGACTTCATGGTCATAATAATTTAAATATCATTAATCTCCTGAGTGTGTTGGGTGGTATTCTATTTTTTTCAACGGGGCTGCATCCAGTCACTTGACCGTCATGGTTGCTATGGTGGTTGCTATCGACCGCCCCCTCTAATCCTTACATGGCTCTAAAAACCACGCGGCAAAGGAGCTGCTGTAAATTGTGTTGTTTTTGTCGTAAACTGGGGTCCGACGGTTAAAAAATAGACAGATATTCCGAGGTATCCTTAAAAGGCAGCTTGGATGTTTTTATTTTCAGCAGTTTAGACTTCTTCTATAACCTATTTTTGAAAGCAAAACACCAAGTTCATTGATTTAACGAGGCAGGGTTATTTGAAACAATTTATTCAATAAATATTTGTGAGAGGTCATTCCTTCTCCTGAGTTTGCTTCCTATTTATGTCTAGTGTACACCCCTACTGTCCAAAAGCATCCCCCCCCCCCATATGGATTTGGAGAGTTGTTGCCACGTCCCAGTGGTGGAAGTATCATATAATATGAAAGAGGGCATTCAATTATACTACAATGATCAATTAGGAGGCCGAAGCCCTAAAGGAAGTGATGCAATAGGTGACTGAGGTGAGAACATTTAAGTAAACTGTACCTTGGGGTCTCTTATATATCAAAGGGGGTTTCAAAGGACGCATATACGCTTCAACCTGTGGCTCCAGCCCTACAGGAAATGACTCAGCAAGTGCTCCATCTCGTTGCACCTGCACCCAGCGGCTCGCTTGCAAGATTTTGGCCTGAAGTTCTTCCCAGACCTATACCCTAACAGTCCAACATGCATATCTGAGAATCAGGCCTCTCTTCAATAATGACAAAAATAGCTGCTCATTATTGATTAAGGCCTCCAATTTCGACAGCTAATTACTACCATTAAACATGTTCGAATATGCTCATGTGTGGCACCGTTGCAATCGCCTGGAAGCGTAGATGTTGAAGGACACCTTGTTCGTCCTCCTACGCCACCGGGAAGATAGTTACATGCTTCTGATTGACTAATGAATTGATTCAGCTATTCCCCCAGAAGTCTGGGGTCAAAAGGTCAAAAGGAGACGGCACCAGCCCCGTTGAAAAAAATAGAATACCACCCAACACACTCAGGAGATTAATGATATTAATATTTAAATTATTATGACCATGAAGTCTTTATTTGCATGGGTTTAAATTTCGTTCTGTGTAGCATGGAAAAATCTGAGAAACACTCCCATTCAGAATGCATTGGTTTACATTTCGTTCTTTGGAAAACGTTCTTTAGTAATAATATTTGAGGGAATATTTTTTTGTTGTTGTTTTAGCAGCGAAATGCACCGTGTGCGTGTGTGTGTGTGTGTGTGTGTGTGTGTGTGTGTGTGTGTGTGTGTGTGTGTGTGTGTGTGTGTGTGTGTGTGTGTCTGTGTCTGTGTCTGTGTCTGTGTGTGTCTGTGCGTGCGTGTGTGTGCTTGTGTGTGTGTGCGTGCGTGTGTGTGTATAACACGCTATTTTATGTTGAAATGCGACGTAATCCAGTGTTCACGAAACGTACACTGTCAACGTATGCTTTTGGCGACTGGGTTGGCTCTCAGATATACGTGTTTCTAACAAGATGATATCATTAAAAGTTACATAAAGTAACAGTTTAATAACACAAACGCAGGAAGCACGTGAGCTGCTAGTTTAGCGAAAGCAGCGTCCCTATTCCTAACAACCTGACGTCGTTGAAACATGCGAGCGAGCCGATTAAATCCTAATAACTATAAAACTAAAGATCAGACACAATCACTGACTGAAGATTATGCAAGTAAAAAGTATATTTCTCGCTAGAAATGTTATTAGAAACACGTTTAACGGTGAATCGGTCCTATAATATTGCATTTCCCATTCAGATAATAAAGATTAATAAAGATCATACACATTCACTGACTGAAGATTATGTAAGGAAAATGTAAATTTCTCGCTAGAAATGTCATTAGAAACGCGTTTAATGGTGTATCTCTCCTAAAATATTGCATTTCCCATTCAGATAATAAAGATTAATATAGGCTACGCCGTGTTCCGGAGCCGCGGGGGATTCTGGGAATTGGGGTTGTCAGTTGACAAAAGGGGCTTTTGTTAACTTGTTTTGTTGTTAGGATTAAGTGGGGTTAATGGGTTCGGGATGTTATGTGGTTGTGTGTTGTTCTATTGACATTGTTCGTGTGTTCATTGTTGTCGACACCGTCACCGAGAGTGACGTGACCATCGTTTCGTGCAGCTGTTCCGTGTTGAAGTCTCGTTCAATAAAAACCAACTCTCGTTGTCGAGCGTTCAATAAAAACCAACTCTCGTTGTCGAGCGTGCCCCCCCCCCCCCCTACAATCGTGTCGTCGTCGTCCCCCTCAACAAACGTGTCTCCCCCCCCCCCCCCCCCCCTGGTCAACAACAGTCTACCTCCCCCCCCCCCCTAAACAATCGTGTCCACAATTTGCCGCGAAACCCGTGAAACCCAAACCCCGAAACCCGCCTCCACAGCGGCACGCGTGGATACTGTAGGTATAACACGCTATTTTTTTACGTTGAAATGCTACGTATCCAGTGTTCATGGAAACGTACACCGTCAACGTTTTTTCTTGGCGACTGGGTTGCTTGCACACATGTGTCTGTTGTTTAGGCTATAGGCTACGTCATTGTCACGAGACAGTCTCACAAAGCAAATACGGCAAAATCCCAAATTCTTTTACTGTCTATGGCAAAAATAAATCACGGTTTAGTAACGCAGGCTGCTTGCAGGTAAGTAAAAGTAATCGAATTACTATTTTTGCAATTGTAATCCCTTACTTTACTCGTTATTTGAAAAAAGTAATTGGATCACAGTAACGCCTTACCTCTAAAGCGTTACTGCCCATCACTGGTTGTGAAAACGCCATAATATGTCTCCATTAAGAATAAATGTGCCTCCTGCATGAGATGTGCGTAGCTGAATAGGGCCGCAGGCCTACGCTACTGTATGTTGTTATATTTTATAACATCTGTCATAATGGTGGTACTTGGGGAGAGAAATATTTTCTGTGGTATAAAAAGTTTGAGAACCACTGACCTAGATGATATGATGTGATGAAGGTGTCCTATGGGAGTGTCTGAGGCTCATGGGGTGTGATCTAGATGATATGATATGACAAAGGTGTCCTATGGGAGTGTCTAAGGCTCAGTCATGGGTTGTGATCTAGATGAGCCGGCCGTCCTGGACATGGAGGATCTGGATAGGAGGGCCATCCGTCTGGCCGGCCCCCTGGACCCCGACACCATCTCCCTGGCCTCGGTCACCGCCGTCACCACCAACGTGTCCAACAAGAGGTCCGTACGCACTGCACGCACACTGACACGCATGACACGCTCAAATTGGGGGTGGGACTGCGATGTCCATTGGTGGAATGCTTTGTGCTTCATTCCCATAGGTCAAAGCCAGACATCAAGATGGAACCGAGCGCTGGTCGACCAGTGGATTATCAGGTGTGTGCGTGTGTTTGTGTGTGTGTGTGTGTGTGTCTGTATCTGTGTGTGTGTGTGTGTGTGTGTGTGTGTGTGTGTGTGTGTGTGTGTGTGTGTTCGGTGTGCATGTGCATATGCATATCGATTTTTGATTTGATTTGATGATGCTAAAACAGCAATCCAAAGGATGACATGCAAAAGTAAAATACTTATTTCCAGCATGGTCCTCAAATGTGAACCTATTTGTGATTCGTGTGGATTGCCATGCCTCTCTCTCAGCGGGCTAAACCTTTTTTGCTTAGAATAAGCGAACGAATAAGTGATAAGTTAAAAGGAATACGTTGAAAAAGGAGAATGCTGAAATCATTAATGGTCGGTCCCAATACAAAATAATGGGTTGAAAAGATTATTCAACTGTACATCATGTGTCAATAAAGTGGTAAATAGATAGATAGATAGATAGATAGATAGATAGATAGATAGATAGATAGATAGATAGATAGATAGATAGATAGATAGATAGAGAGAGAGAGAGAGAGAGAGAGAGAGAGAGAGAGAGAGAGAGAGAGAGAGAGAGAGAGAGAGAGAGAGAGAGATAGATAGATAGATAGATAGATAGAGATAAAAATAAAATAAATAAACACTACAATCAGGAAACCACAAGGGACAGGACAAAACCAACAAACCGACAAGGGAACAAAAGAAGGGAACACGTATATAGTGGGAGACGCTGATGGGGGAATGAGGTGCAGGGGGAAAGATTAACACGGACAACAGGGGAGGGGAAGGAAGGGATTGGACAGCTCAAAGCACGTCTGGTAGATGGGGAGAACGAACACTGAACAAATGATCCTGACAATGTGAATATCAATAACAATAATTGACAATACATTGTTTAGTTGATATAGTTATATAGTTACATACATGAGGTTGTCTCGGACCAAACCTTTTTGTTTGCTAAGCTTGTGAGATAAATATAGAGATGGGAGCACCAGAGGAAATATAGAGATGATGGATCGCCTGTGGCTCGGGTCTAAACACTGTATGGGGAGAAATAGTGGACTCATTAGTGGAGCCACAACACACTGCAACAAGGGTTTGCTTGGCTATCCATGTCAGTGGGTAGCCCATATAACCATTGTTGTGTATTCAAAGAAAAATGTCTTCCCTTATTCCTCTTCCCCTCTGTGTTCTTTGTTGGAAAGGATAATTAAGCCATTGGGAAACATTGTTGCTACCCAAACCTGTTGGACCGAAACTAGCATGTCTTCTTTTCTGTTCGTTCAACGTTCACAAAATGCATTCATCTTGACCCAGGGAATTCTTTAAGAGGCGCCAGGGCTGCAAATCTGTCAGAAATAATTATTGCCCTAGTGCTAGTTTGTATTAATAGTTCTTGAATGTGAGAGAAGCGTAAATGTTTTCTTTCTTCTTCAACGGGGGGATCAATCTCATGTGTGCCTGAGGAACGCAGCCCGACTGCTCGTTGGTTCAGTCTCCTGGGATACGATCCGTCTGCTCTCCTCCACTGCCTCCCCTCCCAACGTCTTAGGGGCTAACCCCGATCCCAAGGAGGAATGAAAAGATGAAAATGAATGACAATGATCAATGTCACATTAAAACAAGGACATTTTTTATTCCCTTGTAATAATTACACGCACAACAGACAGTAACAGACTCCTCCGCCTAAATGGAGGCAGGGGGCATAACTGTCTACACACTGTCATTTGATAGATTTAGGTAGGGCTAATTTCTTCAAGATAATTTACTTCTGCTCACTAATTGGCCGTCACTCGTGAGAGGTCAAGATGGAAAACGACCGCCTGTCATTCACCCAGCATGCAGACAGAGTATACTAAAAAGCCCAACAACGCATGTGTCTCCTGAGGTAGCTGAAAGGGTTTGATGTCAGAAAGGACATTTTATTAACAGTTTATCAGACACTGATCGAATCTGTCATCTGTCACTTCAACATTACATCTTGGTACAGCTTCCTAACAAGCAGATGCAAGGGGAAACTGGCTAGGATAATTAAGCAGGCAAGCAAGATAACCAGCATCCAACAAAAACAACTGTCAGACTTCAACTCATCCAGTGGAAACGAGGGCCAATTCCATCTTCCTGGATCCCTCCCGTCCCCCGTCCCCACGGCTGTTTGGAGCTGCTTCCATCATGCAGATGATACAGAGTGCCTATGGCCAAAAAATCTCACTATACAAAATCCTTCATACCCAAGGCAATACACACACTCAACATACCTCTTACACAAGCACCACATACACACAAAAATTGCCTTCAATCAAAGACAATTTTCTGATATGGCAACATGTTGGACAAATAAAGCTTTTGAACATGAACTTTGAACTTGACCTACAATGTCTTTGTTTACTCGCTCCGTGCCGTAACTGTAACCAATGTCAGGAAAATGTATTTAATCCCACACCTAGCCTTGCCTAAAGCAAGCCGGCACACTGGTTTCAAACCACTGCTCTACTGGGTCCTAACCGTTGTAAATGTCCTCTTGTCCAGATCAGCATCACAGTGATCGAGGCGCGGCAGCTGGTGGGACTCAACATGGACCCGGTGGTCTGCGTGGAGATCGGGGACGACAAGAAGTACACCTCCATGAAGGAATCCACCAACTGCCCCTACTACAATGAGGTGAGCGAGTTCCTCTGAAACCAGGGAGTTCTTCAGCGATACTGCTCCTTTTTAGTGGGAGTATGTGAGAATTTAAAAGACCGAAATATGTCTTGCGTAGTGGCGTCGTCCAGCTGGGTGGATGATGGGTGTATGCAGGCTGCCTGCTCTTTAAACTCAGTGGGACGCCTTTGCACAAAGCTTCTCTCTGAACAGGCATGATGTATGTCTGCACCACGCTGGGAAGGGTAATGGCCACCATCTGGAATCGATTCTCACTGTGTGGACAGGACACTGTGAACAGACACAGTGAAGCCACCCTGGATGTTAAGCAAACACAACAGACCTAACCCTCGTCCGCTTTCTGGTCATAACCTTCCCCTCCTTCATGTGCTTCAAGCCTCTGAGCTTCTTCCTCAGAGACAATGGCTCTCCAACGGTTTAGCTTTGTGGAACATGTTGGACCCTTAACATAGGCAGCATCAGTTCAAACCATGGCCATCCCTGAGCCTATTTTTCAGAAAATAGAATATAACTGGCCATTAACCAGGTGATACAGGTGAAATAGGGTGAGGAAATTAAGAAGCTCTTGTTCATAACATGATTCACAGGATAGTCATGTCACATCAAAAAAGGCAATTATCTTTCTTCTCCTCCCCCTGATTTCCATTCCACAGCAAGTGTCTCTGCTCTTAAGCTTTCTTCTTGCATTTATAATCTCATGCATTACATTATCCTTTCCTGCAAGGCCCCATTAAAAAAGTGTGAGAGAGCTGCCGGCGTGGATTAACTGCCTCACAAGAGCAGCTCCTGTTCTTAACGGAGTTCTAAGTAACAGATAAGAACCCAATCAATGGTCGGGTGAGGTTTAAAGATTCCTTTTTTCTCTTCTTTCGCAGTACTTTGTCTTCGACTTCCACGTCCCGCCGGACGTCATGTTCGACAAGATTATCAAACTCTCGGTGAGTAAGCGTGTTCTCCGAGCGCCAAACAAAGTGCAGCTACGTAACCTGCCCTTGTATAACTACTCTGAAAATGAGTTTGAATATCTTCATAACCCTTCAGTGCTCCCTCATCACTGGTGCTAAGTACCTTAGCATCAGTCGGTTCTAAAATCATAGTACCGCAGACTTCCAGTAGTTTGTATTTTTTAAGCAGTTTCCATGACAACGAGAGACATAACGCTGCTCTCTGCTTTTTTTTTACAAGGTTATCCACTCAAAGAACCTTCTGCGGAGCGGAACGCTGGTGGGAACCTTCAAACTGGATGTTGGCACCGTTTACTCACAGCCTGGTGAATGAATTACCTGTAGCGCGCAGATCAAGTGTGTTACACAATGCTATACACACACCACGGTGCAGAAGTAAAACTCATGTTGGTAATGGCCTACCGCTCAGCCTCTTTATGGGATATAATAAACACTTTGATTACATTTCAATGTTTTGGATTTTGTGCATCCCAAGACATGAACCGAAATCTAAACGGAGTAAAGAAATGTCCCCTTGACCGAATTGACTCTCTAGCCAATATAATGAACCATGACTCCTTGGCCTGAAGCTTACCCTGATCATACCTCATCTCCTGCCCCAGAGCACCAGTTCTACCACAAGTGGGCCATGATGTCGGACCCGGACGACATCACAGCCGGGTGCAAAGGATACATTAAGTGTGACATCGCCGTGGTTGGGAAGGGGGACACCATAAAGACCCCGCACAAGGCCAATGAGACCGATGAAGACGACATAGAGGGGTACATTAATATGCATGGCATTACAGTTACAGCCTAGCCCACAGGGGATATTATAAGGGATATTATTTAATTACAGGCATGTAACCCTATTCTAGTAGTATCCCCAAATGAAGTTATTAACCCTAAAAAAGCATGATATGGGATCTTTAATCCCGCTGGGTTAACCCAGGTGAGTTGATGTTGGGCTTTAGCTACATCCCCCCCCTCTATATGTGGATGTGTTCCCCAGGAACCTGCTGCTACCAGAGGGGGTCCCAGTGGAGAGACAGTGGGCCAGGTTCTACGTGAAGATCTACCGGGCCGAGGGCCTACCAAAGATGAACACCAACATCATGGCCAACGTCAAGAAGGCCTTCATCGGGGAGAGCAGAGACCTGGTGGACCCCTATGTCCAAGTGCAGTTTGCTGGCCAGAAGGTGTGGGCCGTCACAGTCCATCCTCTTTTTATATTTGAATTGTGTTTGTGCTTCATTTGTAAAAAGAAATGTGCGGTCTTGTGTGAAATAAAGAGGTGTACATTCTAGACAGACTACAATTGTAGTGCTAGGATTGATGTCATGCATTTTCTTATTTCTTGAATAAGATGGAAGAAACGATATGCGGTTTATTGTAGTTCAATGTTCACCAAGTAATGAACAGAAGTGGTATTCTCAGAGCAAACAGACCAAATACACAATTCCACCAGAAAGAGTCCAGCCATGCTGTTTTCCTCTTTCCAGGGAAAGACCACAGTCCAGAAGAGCAGCTACGAGCCCATCTGGAATGAGCAGATCATCTTCACCGAGATGTTCCCGCCACTTTGCAAACGCATGAAGGTCCAGATACGAGACTCGGATAAGGTCAACGACGTTGCCATAGGGACCCACTTCATTGACCTTCGCAAGATATGTAACGAGGGGGACAAAGGTAGTAAATAGAAATACATGAACAACCAATGAAAAGGGTACAGCTTATCGGCAAAGATTAGCTTTCAGGTTCATTTACTAGCTAGTCTTAATAGCCTAGTCAATATCGTAATCAGCGGCGCTGAATCGTCAATTACCTTTTTCATTAATAAGGCCAGGATGAGTCCATCGACACGATCACTTGCATCGTTAAGGCCAATATCCCATAGGACGCAAAATCAATGCCTACATCATTGCTTCCGCAAAAGACCCAAGACTCTTGTTCAGAGATCACCTAGACTCTGCATAGCCACCCCTCCTACTATCTGTGTGTTGTACGTCCTGGCACTTAATGTACGCCCTTATTGTATGTCGTACTTAGTTGTAGTACTTATTTGTGTAGCATCTTATCCTAGCTTTCTTTGTTGTATATGGGGAATGGGTTAACCTAGAGATTGTAAGTCCTTTGCACTTGGTTCTATGATCATCCTTTCTGTACTGATAGCGATATATTGTTGTTTCCCCTTCTTCTGACAAATGTGCTTAATATAAGGCGCTTTGGATTAAAGCGTTTGCTAAATGCCCTAAATGTAAACGTAAATTCACTCAAACGAAGTGCCGTAATGATGCTATACATATATCGGATATGTTTCAAAATGGTTTATCATTAACCAAAAACCTTATGTTGCTTCTGAATAATGCTCTAATGCTCCATGTTGCCTCCTGCGTTGTCTGTAGGCTTCCTTCCGACCATGGGCCCGGCCTGGGTCAACATGTACGGCTCCACCCGGCAGTACACCCTGATGGACGAGCACCAGGACCTCAACGAGGGCCTGGGGGAGGGAGTGTCCTTCCGAGCCCGCCTCCTGGTGTCGGTTGCCGTGGAGATCCTGGACACCACCTCCACGGAGATCGTCAGCTCCACGGAGGTACAGGTGGAGTCTGTCTCCAACATCACGGAGGTGAGTGGGCAGCCCTGCATTGTCATGTGTTATATGATTGAACCCTTTAAGGGGCAGTTCAAAGTCAATGCCACGGGGTGTGGCGGATTTTATAAACAAAATTGCTTAATATAATGCTCATACACAACAATGGTACTAGCTAAAAAAAAAGTGTCACAAAGTTGCCATGGATCGTGACCATGGGGATAACACATCCCAACCTCCTTCCCAGAACTCCCAGTCCAAATATATTTTCGTTTTTACTGTTTACACACTTACACACTAAGGTCGGATTATGTATGAGACCTCCCTTGGTCAAACATCTCCACTCACAATCTCTTCGACTTTCGCGATCATGGGGCAAAGTGGCAGAACGGAAAAAGAAGAAGCATCAGGACTACTGGGGATCCAAGAAAGGTCCTCCCGCTCTTGTCTCCCTTGACCCCTGATATTGAGCGAGTCAGCCCTGCATTAACACTCCCTGCCACCCTTTACGTTGATATGCTGTAATGGCTCCGTGGGAACGTCACATGATCCATAGTGCTACTGCTGGCCAAGAGCTCAAAACACAATATTTCTATGTCCTCTAACCAAACTGCCGGGGGCCGGATGTTTGCATTCACGCCACTTTACCGATTCCCAGCCCAGTTTCTGTGTAAATTATGCCTTGAGGGGGAGAGGAGGAAGACATGAAGAGTAAATTCACACTACACTTACCACGGTTAATGAGCGCTGAAACGCAGGCGGAGGAAGCAGTTAGGTGGAGGCCGGGCTCAGTTTATTATCTTTGACATGGTGCTGCAGAATAAACATAAAATAAAATACGATTCTTGCATTTAAGAATCAACAAAACATCTGTTATTCCTCAATTGAATCACGTAATGAAATGCTGAGTCCGAGTTGTGACACAGTGACAGTATTTGATTGAATAATGTCAAAAAGAAAATCCACCCATCCATCCAGGGTACGTTGTAGAACCTGATTCAGCACTTATTTTAAATTCCCCTGTATTCTCCTGTTCAGAGCGCCACAGGGAAAATAGAAGAATTCTTCCTGTTTGGCTCATTCCTGGAGGCCACCATGATTGATCGTAAAATTGGGGACAAATCCATCAGCTTTGAGGTCACAATAGGTAAGTCAGGGCACTGCTCATTTATTGATCTGCAGATAAGATATATCACATGTCGTGTAATTTCAAAGTACAGCTCTATCTAATATCATTGGATTTTTTCTAATATCGTTTCTGTGATACCGTAATTTCCCCCCTGGGATCGATAAAGTAGATCTCATCAGATTTTAACACAACCTACTCCCGCAGGTAACTACGGCAACCAGATAGACGGGGTGAGCAAGCCGTCGTCAGCCAAGAAGAGGAAGAAAGACGGGGAGAGTGAGGAAGAGGAGTCGGACCTGATCCAGAACTCCAGCGAGGACGAGGCTGAAGAGGAGGGGGAGCTGCTGTCCGTCTCCTCCACCCCCCCCCTGAAGCCCTTCATCACAGACAGGTGGGGGGGGGGGGGGACCAGAGGTCAAAGGTTGCATGGGAGCCATTTAGATTGCTATTGCTTAGGGCACTTTCTGGTAGGAATTTACCCATTAAAAACAGGGTCTCTATGACATTTATATGTGAAAGAAATAGTTGTTTTAACAATATTTAGAAAATAAGTATGAAGTCTGAAAAATGGAAGCAATTATAATTTTTTTACATGTATCAAAGGTAGCACTGTAGACAAGGGCTGCTCAGCTTTACTATCTATTAATTAATTTCCATCGTGTGCATAGCTTTGTGTGTGCTTTCTAAACCGATCTGATGGTTATAAACGGCAGGAACTACTTCCACCTGCCCTACTTTGAGAAGAAGCCCTGCATCTACATCAAGAGCTGGTGGCAGGACCAGCGGCGGCGGCTGTACAACTCAAACATCATGGACAAGATGGCCGACAAGCTGGTCAGTCTGAGCCTCTTCCCCTCCCAGAGGGTTCTGGGTAAAGAATGGAACTGAAGTTCATGCATTGGGATGGATTGAATTTTGTCCTTTTTTCACATGAGACACTCATGGCCTCTTAAATGGTAAATGGTCTGCATTTCTACAGCGCTTTTCTAACCACTGGCCACTCAAAGCGCTTCACAATCATTGCCAAACATCCTGCCATTCATGCACACATTCACTCACTGATGGCGGTGACAACATGCGAGGTAATATTGCAACATTAAATGTATTCTATTCTCTTTCTTCTATCAACCTGAGCAGATCGATTGTAATGACACTGATTTCCCCCAGGATCAATAAAGCCTCTGATGTAAAGGTTTGAGAGCTTAAGCCGATGTTGTGTTCCCCAGGAGGAGGGTCTGAACGACGTCCAGGAGATCATCAAGACGGAGACGGCCTTCCCCGAGCGCAGACTCAGAGGAGTGCTGGAGGAACTGGGCGCAGGCTGCAAGTACGTTCTTCTATTATCTTCTTCAGGCTTCTTTAATGGTAAATGCTTGGTTATTTTTGGAGTATTCACGTGTAGTATATACTAAAACTATTGTTCACCTCAGACTCCGTGAATAGTAGGGAATAGTGGGGCTTTTCTCCACTATTCACTTCACCTTTGGCAAATAATTGTTGACTATACATTCTTTATTTATTATTGCACCCCAGTTGAATACTTATATAGATGTATAACAACTATAATATATAATATAACCATCTGCTGGATGTGGTATGTTTTTATCCAAGCCGATGATTAAGTCGAACAAAGTAGTTTGGTGTTCATTTGTAGTTCTTGTCTGTTTTTCTTTGCCCACAAACGTAGTGAGCTCTGTAGTGTCTATCTCCCGGCTCATATGAGCCAAGAGATATTGAATGTGATTTTCTCATTGTTCTTCCAGTCGTTTCATGGCGCTGGCTAACAAGGATATGAACCAAGCTGGCAGAACTAGGCTGGACAGAGAGCGGCTCAAATCCTGCATGAGAGAGATGGTAGGCTGGCTTCTGAGCTAATAGAGGGACCCCAAGGAGATGGGTCTGACAGGTTGAGGGAGAGTTAATATGTGTGTGGGAGAGAGATAGATCGTTAATCATGGATTTATGTATTTATCATTTACATGAACTATACTTATTTACAATATAGACATTATAATAATGCAAATACAAAATAAATATCCCATTACTAAGTACAAGCAAATTCAAATTCAAATATATAATCATTATTAACATTTACAAGGAGAAACTGGTTACATTTTTTGATGTTCATTTTCTTAATATGTGTAAAATCCAACCCAATGAATTGTACATCCTATGCATAACATGGCCAGTGACACACTGACGCCCCCTGCAGGACAGTATGGGCCAGCAGGCCAAGCAGCTGCGCACGCAGGTGAAGAGGAACACCATCAAAGAGAAGCTCAAGCTGGTTCAGAACTTCCTGCAGAGGCTTCGCTTCCTGGCTGACGAGGTACACCGGCTTTCAGTGTTGCCTGCTACAACCATTCTCCTCAGTGTTTATGTGGCGCTAGCATGGGTCAGACTTGTTCGGAAGTGTATGTAGCACATTCCTCCAATTTGCAGTATTGGCAATCACTGACTTTGAACAAAAGGCTATATGATTCTATCCGTAGTTATTAGTTGCTTTGGATAAAAGCATCTGCCTAATAACTATTAAGATAAACAACCATCCTGTTTTACACATAAATAAAACTGTGATACACATCTCCACAGAACTTTAAAATTAAGTTTTTTTTGTCACCGTTTTTCAAACTAATGTGCCCAAACTTTCTGGATGCTCATCAGACCATCCAGCAAGTTTGTTAGCAAGTTAGCAACCCCCCGATCAACCTCCTGATGTTTTCCCCCTCAGCCTCAGCACAGCATCCCAGACATCTTCATCTGGATGATGAGCAACAACAAGCGCGTGGCGTACGCCCGCATCCCCTCCAAGGACATCCTCTACTCCATCGTGGACGAGGAGACCGGGAAGGACTGCGGCAAAGTCAAAGCCGCCTTCCTCAGGGTATGGTTCCCTCTCCTCCCCTCCACCTCTCTGCTTCGTACAAGCCTCAGTGGGGGATGGCGGGGTGGGGGGGAGGGGCACACAGGGCCCGTAATAACAGGCTGGGGCCACCAGATAGAGAGGTCCGCACTGGTGTCAAACCAACAAGTCTCTGGGAGAACAGAAGCCAGCAGAGAGTATTCTGTGGCACGTTATAGGATGTGTAACTTTTCTTAATTTATCATGAGCAGTTCTAACTGGAGAGAAAGGGAAATCTGCGAGCTGCTGATCATGTGAGAGAAGGTGATGCAGTCGCATTAAACAAAGACATGGAAAGAGGGTGCGATCAACGAGAGAAACGCAGAGGAACTGTTTTCATTTACACCCAAGATTCTAGACTAGAGAGTGCACGCCAATCAGTGAAACCTTATGCAGAATCAGATAACGCCCGCTCTCTTTGCTGCGCAAAGCATGTTTCAGAAATCAGCACATTTAGATAAATCTAGTTGTCACACAAGCTATTTTTGATTTTTGTAATATGGAATTATTTCAGGGGGGAAAATGCCGTGAAAAAATGTAGGCACAGTGCGTTCAGGATTAGAACTGATATAGCATATGTCGGCCTAGGCCTAATCAATTGTGTTTTAATGTCTTTAGCATTCATATTATTGCAGTCTATTATTTTCGTAAGCTCCTCTGCTGTTGGCCTTTATGGGGAGATATTTTAACCCTTTTTAACCCTATTTTCCTACAACATTCCTGCGTCTCCCCCTCCTAGAGCCCATTTCAGCACTGTGTCAGTGGACAGTTACAAGCCTACGAACGCCGTTAGAGCAGCTGTCTCTCAAACTGATACAAGGTGTTATTTCCAACATTCCGCCATTTGTTATGTCTCAACAAGGATGAACCAACCTGGTTGTCTGGGACATAGCCAGGGCCATACCTTATCAAGGGTGAGACTGCTTCTGTTCTCATGTTATTCACGTTTCTTTGTTATAAATACTCGCCCCAACCCTTTGGTTCAGGACGAAGGGGGATCAACAGCCAACTAGGAACATGTCTCGAAACTGCTCCTCAACCGGGTACACTATAGATTATTCAACCTAAGTCTGTAATCTTGCAAACCTAAGGTTTGCAAGATCCTTCGTGAGAATGATCGTACGAGCATGGATCCATCGTTATCGGGATCCAGGGCCCTAGTCTATACCGCACCCGCACTACTGGGCTGAGGTGTGCTGGGTTCAAAGCATACCTGCCGGTGGAAAAGGGACATTATTCACACAAACAAACAATTGGACACCTACTACTTCTTTTAAATATATTTGATGTTCCTTTAAAGACAGGCCAGTGAGGAGAGACAGGGAAGTAGGATGTAGAAGAGATTGAATGTATCTTAGGACAACATGTGAGGGTAGAACCCGGGTCACTAGGATGCCATTTCCTACATGGTTGGCACACCAGTGTTTTTGTCACAAAACATCAATATAAATATTTGTTCATAGAAATAAGTCTTTGAACAATGTTCCATGTCGAGTTAGACTTTAATATCAGTCACATGATTGTGTCAACAACAGCATGAACATGTGCGATGTAATGTTTTCATGTATATGACGGATTATCTTTAAAGAGCCATCCGCCGTCCTTTGTCTGATCTCTTCCTCTGTGTCCCTCACAGCTCCCCGGGAAGAAGGGGTTCGGGCCGGCGGGCTGGACGGTGCAGGCCAAGCTGGAGCTCTACCTGTGGCTGGGCCTCAACAAGCAGAGGAAGGACTTCCTGTGCGGCCTGCCCAACGGCTTTGAGGAGACCAAAGCCGCCAGGACGGGGCCAGGGCTCCAGTCCGTGCCCCCCATCAGCCTCGTCTACAACAGTGAGCGCAGGGAGGGAGGGAGCCATCTGGCTGGGTCCACCTGATTACAATTCATCCAACACCCACAGAAATCCAATTTAACAGAGATGCGCTCAACTTTGCTTGAAAACGTATTAACCTTTTCCAATCAAAATTGATTGTGAGTTCATCCACCCTGTTTTTGTAGCTTCTCTGAAGTTAATGAGATATCTGTAAACTTCTGCTGGCAACAGACAAATTGTTGATTTCAGAAGAGTTGTTGATCTATAAATCTATAAATCCAATAGAAGACCTTGATTCAATTTTTGTTGATGTGCATGTGTGTGTGTGTAATTATGCCTGTCTGTGTTTGTGTGTGTGTGTGTGTGTGTGTGTGTGTGTGTGTGTGTGTGTGTGTGTGTGTGTGTGTGTGTGTGTGTATGTGTGTGTGTGTGTGTGTGTGTGTGTGTGTGTGTGTGTGTGTGTGTGTGTGTGTGTGTGTGTGTGTGTGTGTGTCTGTGTGTGTGTGTGTGTGTGTGTGTGTGTGTGTGTGTGTGTTATCGTGCCTGTGTGTGTGTGTGCGTGTGTGTTATCATGCCTGTGTGTGTGTGTGTGTGTGTGTGTGTGTGTGTGTGTGTGTGTGTGTGTGTGTGTGTGTGTGTGTGTGTGTGTGTGTTATCGTGCCTGTGTGTGTGTGTGTGTGTGTGTGTGTGTGTGTGTGTTATCGTGCCTGTGTGTGTGTGTGTGTGTGTGTGTGTGTGTGTGTGTGTGTGTGTGTGTGTGTGTGTGTGTGTGTGTGTGTGTGTGTGTGTGTGTGTGTGTGTGTGTGTGTGTGTGTGTGTGTGTGTGTGTGCCACAGTGAAGCAGGTGTTCCAGCTGAGAGCCCACATGTACCAGGCCCGGAGTCTGTTTGCTGCCGACAGCAGCGGCCTCTCGGACCCCTTTGCCAGGGTCTTCTTCTCCTCACACAGCCAGGTCACGGAGGTAGGAACTCCACCTACTGGGGGGAGGGGAGACAGGTTGCCTGGCAACTGAACTCAAGGGTTGCTAGTTTGATCGCCCCCCCCTGAGGAAGAGTCTGGGGGTGTGCCTGAACCAGGCCCTTAAGCAGTAGCAGCGCCTTAGGATTATGATTGCAGGAGCTACGGGGGGCTAGATTGTTTATAGCAGGTGCCACATTTGGACGCAACAAACAAAAAACAAATGATTAGGCACTAAAGTATGATACAATACCTATCATATATCTAATATATTATTGTCAGTGCCGCAACGCATCCTGGGAGGGTCGGCGGCACCGCCATAGCAGTCGGCGATATGATGTGTGATTCATGTGTGGGGTGTGTGTGTGTGTGTGTGTATACATACAACCCTCAGGGTGGTGGCACGCCGCTGCAGCCTCTAAGCATTGGCCCACTGTGTGCAGGTGCTGAGTGAGACGCTGTGTCCCACCTGGGACCAGCTGCTGGTGTTTGACGACGTGGAGCTGTTCGGGGAGGCCAGCGAGCTGAGGGATGACCCCCCCATCATCGTGGTGGAGATCTACGACCAGGACACTGTGGTAGGAGCCTGGTCTGAGGGAGGCAATAGAGGATGAATGGGTTGTAGATATAATACAACCCATTATATCTACAACCCATAAATAAATACTGTATTTATTTATAAATAGATGGGTGGATAGATACATCTTTGAATGCATAGATGGATATGATAGATGCATAGATGATCATGAAATGGTATGAATGATGAATGAATGAACCATCTGAGGCTGTGGGAGTTTGGGAGGAACATAGGTAGATGATAGGTGGGTCAGGGTCCGACATGCAATGATATGCGTAAAAATGAACAGTCGATGTGTAGTCCAAATCAACAGGTGAAATGCTATGAGTTTGACCTTGCTCTAAACCAAATGTCTCTGCTTGTCCATTCTTCTCTCCGCACTGTGTTGTCTGCCCCTGCCCCTTGATTCACCCGACAACCCTTGCCTCTGTCCTTGTTAACCCTGGTCCCTGCTGTGTTGGCTGAGTAGAGTGTGGATGCACTAGTTTCCCGTTAGATGCAATAGCATACATGAAGCATGAATAGTTTGCCTTTGAACTCTTCCATCCATCCATTGCTAATGACATGTTGCATGTTCTCTCTTTCTGTCTTAGCTGAGGTGGGTTTGTAAAGAAAGTAGTAAGAACGGATGAACATACAGTCTAGCTGCTGCTGGATAGGCTGGTCGATTGTAACTATAGTCGGTGCCCCCCATAATATCCCAAATAATATGGAAGCATGCATGAGAGACTTTAGGGTGCGTTACCTTCATTTCATTCAAATGGGTTCCATCCAACCCCCAGAATGGTTGAGTGAGACACTTGATAATCCTCAGTGGAGGTGGTTATTGCTAGCCATAAAATTGTTGGGCTTTAAAACTTGCAGAGTAGTTTAACCCTAACTGCGCTTTTTATTTGTTTATTTCTCAGTAAGCTTTGTTAGAAGAAGCCCACTCTGTGCCACAGTGACCCCAAGTGTCCCTCACTGGAACTGCATGCCACTAACTAACACTTCCTACTTGTTCCCTGACTGTCCATCCCATACAACTATTATTTTCCTTCTCTTTAATTCATCTCTCTCTCTCTCTCTCTCTCTCTCTCTCTCTCTCTCTCTCTCTCTCTCTCTCTCTCTCTCTCTCTCTCTCTCTCTCTCTCTCTCTCTCTCTCTCTCTCTCTCTCTCTCTCTCCCCCCCTAATGTCACCTCACCACCACCACCATGTACAGGGTAAAGCTGAGTTCATAGGTCGGGCGTTTGCCAAGCCCATCACCAAGATGTGTGACGAGCACTACGGCCCCCCCCGGTTCCCCCCGCAGCTGGAGTACTACCAGCTGTACCGCGGGAACAACACCGCGGGGGACCTGCTGGCCGCCTTCGAGCTGCTCCAGGTGAGGATGAATAATGCAGGAGCTCTGGAACAGACAGGAATACTGTAGAGTCTGGGGAGAACAGGACCATGACCTGAATGAGGACCTGGCCATGATAAAAGCACTAAAGTTTAGGCTTTCCCCTAGCCCTCTTAGATCTAAACCTCACCAGCATGTCCTGTAACTCATGTGATGTGTCTTTCTCGGGTCTTGTTTCTGAACCCGTCTTTCCTTTCTCTTCCTATCTCCGTCTCATGTACGTGTGGACCCTTTCCCCCCTCGTCATGATGGTCCATCACCAAACAACCTGTCCTCAAACGCACTTGCTGCACGGGGCAAAACATCCCTTTAACCTCGTTCCCTTAAACCTTTACTCCTCCACCTCTCCACCCATTCTCCTCTCTTCCTTTTCCGTTACTCTTGCTCCTCCTGGTCGTCGTCGTCGTCGTCGTCGTCCTCCTCCTCCTTCTCCTTTCCACAGATGCCTTTTGATGAAGAGGAGATGAGACGAGCTCTGATCAACGTACATAGTTTTGCTGTTCCTCAGATAAAGGTGCTTTCTTTTCAGCGTCTCTCGCTCTCACACTCTCTCTCTCTCTCTCTCTCTCTCTCTCTCTCTCTCTCTCTCTCTCTCTCTCTCTCTCTCTCTCTCTCCCTCTCCCTCTCTCTCTCTCTCTCTCTCTCTCCCTCTCTCTCTCTCTCTCTCTCTCTCTCTCTCTTTGCCCGTCTCCTTACACTACGACCAGTCACACCATCTCTATTTTGCCAAATCTTCTGCTATTTAAGTACAATTGACTGTCTCTAACATTGTCCTCTTCATCTTAACTTACTTTTAAATTGACTTTGAACGCATCAAAACATGTCCTTTCAGTATTGCCACTAAAGACAAACAAACCTGGGATGGAAAAACAATGAAGCATGAGGGAGGATCATGTTGTTTCCAGTGATGAATAGCAGGGGTCATGTTCTGACCCTCACCGTCTCCCCTCGGTGAACAGATTGGCCAAGCAGGGAAGGCCGGGCTCCCCCCCATAGACGGGCCCACCGACCCTGAACGGGGACCCATCCTCCCGGTGCCCCTGGGCATCCGTCCGGTTCTGAGCCGCTACCGCATAGAGGTAGACGCCCCCGCATTCACTCACCATTCACTGTTTCATTTACTGTCCAGACCGACCTGTGGTCAATTCAGACACAGGTCATGAGGAAACAGGTCTACCTCAATGAACACTGGGGTTGTGTCTACGGTCCTCGCCTCTGGATCAGCCTGCCGGAGGAGCTCAGGACATCACAATCTGTGAACAGCCTTAAGACATACCTATTTAATTCAGCCTTCGCTAAGCACGACCATCCTGCCTACTAGGGGCGTGTGTTCCGTTGTTCAGGGTGTTGCAACACTTACATCCATCACGCCCCCTCCTCCCCCTGGGTCAGGTGCTGTTCTGGGGCCTGAGGGGCCTGAAGAGGGTGAACCTGGCCCTGGTGGACCGGCCCCGAGTGGACATAGAGTGTGCCGGCAGAGGGGTTCAATCGGCCCTCATCCAGAACTACAAGAAGAACCCAAACTTCAGCTGCCTGGTCAAGTGGTTCGAGGTGGTACGTGCTGCACACCGTTGAGTCCGGCTGGTCGGTCCGGTCTGACACCAACGGTCTGTTAACCACCAGTCATTTGTCATTATTAGGGGTGGGAATCTTAGGGTACCTCATGATACGATACAAGATACATGGCCCGCGATACGATAATAGCGCGAAACAGCGATTCTGCAATTATTGATGTATTGTTCGACAATCCTATAACGAAACATCACGATATATGTCTAACGATAAATACAAAATACACCTAATGGGGTTAAGAGGTAATGACGTTACTTGCCATACGTGTATACATTAAGCGATCACAGGAAGGTGTGAGCATATGGTCACAGTAACAGAGACACAATAATAAAGTCCAATTCACAAAGCGGTACAGATTGGGTCTGTCCTCACGGTGGCTGTACCTCTGACCGCAGGACCTGCCGGAGAACGAGCTGCTCCACCCTCCTCTGAACATCCGAGTGGTGGACTGCCGGGCGTTTGGCCGCTACACCCTGGTGGGCTCCCACGCCGTTACCAGCCTCCGGAGGTTCATCTACAGCCCCCCCGACAAGACCTCCAACAACTGGGCCAGTGCAGGTACCAGCTTTAGTGCTGTGTCCCGGCAGCCTAACATGATCAGTGCTGATATTTCAACAAGGCCTTTTACTGAATTATAGTTTCTGGAGTGTAGAATTATTACTTTCCTTTTCATAATTTCTGATCATATTTATCATCGGATGTCAGAAGTTCGAGCGTATTTGTTCGAAAAATATGACGAGAAAGTCCCATGACATATGCACCTTTAAATGTTGCACATGTCTTTCCACCCATTTTGCAGTGCATTGTGAGTCTGTATCCTTAACTTACTACTTCTTTACTTCTCTCTGCTTCCTGGTGTGGACCACACTATGCCATGGCATGCCTTTGCACAACTCTCTATATCTTATGTCTTATCAATGGATCTCTCTGTCTCCATCCTTCTGCTTCTCCTCCAACTCTCAACTCTCAACGGCCCTGGCGTGTCCTGTCCTCTCCTACCTGGGTGCTGTGTTGCTGTGTTGCCGTGTTGCTGTGTTGCTGTGTTGCCGTGTTGCTGTGTTGCTGTGTTGCTGTGTGGCTGTGCTTCCCCTGACTCCAGCTAAGCTAATGAACGGCTACATGGTCCTGACCAATGGCGGCTCGCGCTCCGGCTCCTCACCCAGCCTGTACTCCCGCCCCCCGTCCCGCACCCTCTCTCGCCCCGCAGGTGATATCATCCTCAGCATGGACTCCGAGCCCTCAGTCAGGAAGATGGACACCGTGGTCAAGCTGGAGGCCGTAAGCCTTTCTGTGTGTGTGTGTGTGTGTGTGTGTTCAATGTGTTCAATATGCTGCATAGATGCGTGTCGTCTGTTGTGAGTATTAATCCCTGTGCTTTCTGTGACCCGGGGCTCCCGCCCTCCTCCACCACTACTGTAGACATCTGATGCAGTGGTCAAGGTGGACATGGTGAGTCCCTGTAGCAATATGCCAATGAAATCTGTGTAGCGGGTGGGCGGGTGCTTTGCTTTGCTGGGAATGAAACCAACCAGATAAGAGCCGGTGAGTGCCTTTTACTTTGACACTTTGTACACACAGAAGGAAGTGGAGAATGAGAAGGACAAGAAGAAGAAGAAGAAGAAGAAGAAGGGCGAGGCAGAGGAGGAGGAGGAGACTGACGAGAGCACGCTGGACTGGTGGTCCAAATACTTTGCTTCCATTGAGACACACATGGAGGTACGTGCACTTTATCCTCATCTGTTGCTCACTTGTGGGTGGTGGGTTTCTTTGTACGAAATACATAAATTAACTGATTAATAAAGTCAAAATAAAATCAAATCTGAAGGAGGTGTGTCATTGAGTATGTTGGTGCTTTGCATATAATATAACGAGAACTTTAGCAGGCAGTAAAATGGGAGCCGCACTGCGCTGCCTTTTGGGCCGAGAAAAAACCAGAGCGGCGCGATGAGCCTTATGATTGTCGCATAGCAACCACAGAATATCCATATCTAAAACACACAATAAATCTGCCCTCTTTTTCCTCGGTTTGACAATTTTTCAACCCAGGGCGCCAAGGGCAGAAACCATTATATTCTATTCTGTGAAATATTCATAGCTTACCTTCCAGCGTCAGCATTGCTGAATCTGGCAGTCGATTGCAAATGCATGTCTGGGATGCATGCTGAGAATGAGGTCATGTTGTGTAGATCCTGAAGGCCCAGGAGGCGGCCCAGGCGGAGGCAGAGGAGCGGGAGGACCTGGAGATCGCTGCGGAGGGAGCAGGTAAGAGAAGCCCCGTGGGAGTCTGCTCCACAGACGGACTGCTTTGATTGCCACTAGTAGGAAAAGAGGAGAAGAGGCATGAGGTTCTGGTCCTAATGATCCCAATGGTTCTGCGATGGTCTGCTCTGTTTGCTTCTGATCTCTGAAGCTGAAACAGAATGCAATTCATGTTGTTGTTGAATCACAAAGTGGGGGCTTTAAGGCAAATATCCTAGCAAACACGTGCAATTATGAAAACGAAATGATGCCCCTCTGAAAGCACAATGGTACAAATGGACTTTTTTATTGCCCAAATCTTGATTGAAATAATTTTTTATACTCAGTATTCTTTTATTTGTTTGTTTGCTGTAGCTAAGGTTCGGTAGAGCGACATTGTGGTGTGATGCATGGACATTGAAAGCCTCTCCTTACATTCTTCCTATTCATATGTATAGCGCCCGGTAGACGCAGGCTTTGGTTCTTGGTCATCATCCATTGCCATTGTCCATCGCTCCTCCTCTCCCAGTCAGCTCAGCTTGACCTAGCAGCTCTGCCTTACACATGAAAGTTGGCCGATACTATACTTACATTTAATAATGACCAATCCTAACAAACATACTCTCCCTTTCATCTGTTGTTAAAATGATTTGAGAAATATTGTAATTTAAAAGATGTAAGAATGATTAAGATGACATTGATTGAATTTACTCATTTTGGTTGCTCTACTGATTACTATCAGCCGAGATCAAAATTATGTTTGAAATGTTCTTAATGTCTGCCCCAGACTTGCTTGGACAACTGTCAGCTTTCTTGTTCGATGACATGTGGAGCGCTGCTGTGTCTGCCCTCCGGACCCCCCGCTACTCCCCCCCCTCCCCTGCCTCACCCTCCCTCCCCCCCACAACACTCTCCATCTCCACACCGGCCTCCACCTCTACCTAACTCAGATCTGATCCACCCCGACGACCTGCTTACCAAAGGCTCAAAGAGCAGGGACAAGGGCCGAGACAGGAGGGGGCCCAAGGACAGGAAGAAAGCCGGCCACGTCATGGAGGGCCCAGAGAAACGAGGCCCCAGGCCCCGAGTGGACGAGTTGCTGGTCGGTGCCTTACGTGCTCCCTTGACATTACATTCACGTGCTGTATTACATTGCCTTTGGGTGTTGAGCTATGTGTTTCGATGCTGGCTGACCTCTCAACACATAATGTGCAGCTCTCAGTGTTTCACAGAATGTTTCAGAATGGAAGGAATAAGTTGTAGTTTGATGATAAAACAATACCACGGGGAACAATCAGGCTGTGAAACATTGCAGTGCAGAAGGGGAGATAGTGAGCTGAGATAACGTGTTTACAGAGTGCTTACTTTAGGGTTAATCTGGTTTTAGCCATTGTGTTTCAACATTAACAATGAACAAATGCTGTTGTGAACCGGTTGTCTGTGCTGCTGCTGTTCCAGGTGTACAACCAGGAGCTGGAGGATGAGTATGGTAACTTTGAGGACTGGCTGCACACCTTCAACCTGTACCGAGGCAAGGCCGGGGACGACGACGAGCGCGCCCTGGACGACGACCGGATCGTGGGCAGGTTCAAGGTGGGACCAGTGTCCTGACGTTTTGGTTTGGATTAACAAACGGGCGTCACCCAACACCGACATCCTACCTCCATCCACACATCCAAGCTAGCACACAAGCGTGAGAGAAAGAGTTGTGAGGTGGAGTCCATGCCCTCGATGACTTTCTGTTCATTTATATGGAGGGGATTCTGCTGGCGCTTTTATCCAAAACGACTTGCAACCATTCATTCACACACTCACACAACCCGCTCTACCTCCTGAGCTACTGCTGCCCCAAATTCAGATAATTTTGTTCTTCTCTCTCCTTGTACCTCTTGCCCAGGGCTCCCTGTGCATGTACAAGGTGCCCCTGTCCGAGGAGATCACCAGGGACGCGGGCTTCGACCCCAACATGGGCATGTTCCAGAGCATTCCTCACAACGACCCAATCAACGTCCTGGTGCGCGTGTACGTGGTCAGGGTGAGTCCACGCCCAAACTGTGAACCTTGAAGCACACGCTTGACCAAAAGACGGTTCAGAACAGAATTGTTTTATTCTATTGTATTCTCATCCCAGGCGACAGACCTTCACCCTGCCGACATCAATGGCAAGGCAGACCCTTACATCGTCATCAAACTGGGCAAGTCGGACTTCCGTGACAAGGAGAACTACATCTCCAAGCAGCTCAACCCCGTCTTTGGCAAGTGAGTGAAAAGAGCATTGGTCCAACAGAGCCTCCATACATGTTATGATGGGGAATAAGTAGCATCACGTTAGCCTCATAGCATAATCCGTTATTATGCTATGATATCTAACCTAACTCTCCTCTCCAAATGCTGCTGATTCACTGTGCCTCATTGGCTATATGCTAATCCAATGAGGCTTAAAGTATGATTTCGGCAATTATGCTACGAGGCTCACTATATGGGAAAGAGAAAACACGCAAACAAACAAACTGGAAATTAAATAAAATGATTATTTATTTTGTTGTGGAACATTAACTCTGTTCATGTCGATCGACGTCAAGTACCTTTCCCCGGTCAACAATATTTATTTAATTCAATTCACTTTTATTTATTTAGCCCTTAATCACAGGTACAGTCTCAAAGGGCTTAACAGGCCACGTATGAATGACCCCCGGCCCCTAGCCCCCCAGAGGGCAAGAAAAAGCTCCCTCCTCCCCGCTTTGCGTCACCTCTCCGATCTCTTCTGTGTCCTCCACCCTGCTCCCACGCTCCCTCTTCAGGTCCTTCGACATCGAGGCCACCTTCCCCATGGAGTCCATGCTCACGGTGTCGGTGTACGACTGGGACCTGGTGGGCACAGACGACCTGATCGGGGAGACCAAGATTGACCTGGAGAACCGCTTCTACAGCAAGCACAGAGCCACCTGTGGCATCAGCTCCACCTACTCTGTGTGAGCACTTATATGTGTCTTCATTCGTGTCTCATGAATCGTATTGTGCTAACCAGGTAGCTCACTGCTATATTACGCTGCTGTGTCTGTTACCTGCCCTCATTCGCTCAGTAATAGGTGCAGGATGCTAGGATACTTGTGCAGTAGTTGAGCGCTGAGCGCTGACCAGCTATGTTTGGTGCTGCCGCTGGCATCTCTTGTAATGTGTAGGGAAGGTATTGCTCAACTAGCACATGGTCCTTCTATAATTGTTTTAATGGCTTTTTACCAAAGGAAAGATTGTGGAGAAGATTAGATAATCACAATAGGTCATAGGTTGTCTGAAAGTAGCACTGAAGGTTTATTTGTAAAGTATTAGTGTTCTATTATAGTAATTGCATTACATTTAAAGAGTCAGTGAACCCACTTTTACAGATGGAATTCAAACACTATGTGATAAAAAAATATAAAAGAGGGGTGCATGTTATCCCCCTGTTTACACCCTGCGCCAACTTTATGATAGTTGTTTAGTACCGTTGTTGTGTAACTGTTATGAGCATTATAATAAGCAATGTTGCAATGCCTAACCCTCACTCGGATGCAGACATTTTTCTCTAAATTGGGGACTTAGTAGCAGTGAATAAGTGGCATGGATTACCATGTTGACGATCATATAAGGCAAAAATAATTTGAGTGAGGAGCACAAGGATCTGGGGCTCAGAGGATCAATGCTGCTGTGGCTTTGGGCCTCTGGGACATGTAGGAACGGATACAACGTGTGGCGGGACCCTATGAAGCCCAGCCAGATCCTGGCCAAGCTGTGCAAGGAGGGCAAGCTGGAGGCGCCTCAGTACGGCCCCGGGGGGAAGGTGAAGGTGGCCAACCGCATCTTCGTTGGCGCCGCCGAGATAGAAGACGAAAGCGGTAGAGCACCACAACTCATTCACACCTGCCTCCCTTCTGTTGTTTCTCATCTGTACATCTCCTTACAAACAATTTCAACTCATTATTATCCTATTGGACTTACTCTTAGTGAAGCGTTCTCTGTTCATGGTGCTGACCCATCACCATGAACAGTACATCTTATGCTTCACCTCTACCATCATGCACACTGTTCCAGGTATGAAGAGACAGACGGAGGAGCACCTAGCTCTGACCGTGTTGAGGCACTGGGAGGAGATCCCCAGGGTGGGCTGCCCCCTCATCCCCGAGCATGTGGAGACCCGACCCCTGCTGAACCCGGACAAACCCGGCATCGAACAAGTACCCCACGCCTTCTCCAGCACTATCACACCTCACTCTGTACTGTGAACGCCATCGGCGAGAGCAGCTGCCTCAGCGACGGTATTTAACTGCTCCCCTGCTTCCAAAGGGCCGGATCGAGATGTGGGTGGACATGTTCTCCATGGACATGCCAGCGCCCGGGCCCGCCATTGACATATCACCACGGAAACCCAAGAGGTAGGCCCCAGACGAGTGCTGTCAGGGCTGACAAGGAACATTAAATATAAATGCAACAGTGTTAAGAACCACTGTCAGAGTCACTGTTATCGAATGTAACATCGTTTAATCCAACTCCCATTCCTCCTGCTGCCTGAGTAGAATGACCCGTAGTTTTACCAGCAGAGCTAAGTAGCCTCGCTCCCAGGGCTTACGGGGTTAACACTATGGGTGAGTGTTCTTTCAACGGGTTAGATCTGTAATGTTCCACCCAAGCCCAACAGAGTGTGTGTGTGTATGTGTGTGTACGTGTGTTCCTTCCTCCCCCCTCCTCACCAGATATGATCTCAGGGTGATTATTTGGAATACAGACGAAGTAATACTGGAGGACGATGATTACTTCACTGGGGAAAAGTCCAGTGACATATTTGTCCGGGGGTAGGTACGGCCAGGGGGGCGGCGGTGAGCTCTTGTGCCCTGGCAGGGTTGTGCCTCGTATGGTTGTTTGCTGTTAATCTTTTGATTTGTTGTTGTTTTGTTGTGTTCTTTGTTTTGTTTTTGTGCCACCCCCATCTTTCTTTCTGTCTTTTCTTTCTTTTGTTTTCCGTTGTGTGTTTTGTTTTGCCGTGTGTTTTTTCTATTTGTGTGTGTTTGTCTGTCTCCCTGTCTGCGTGTCGTCCTCTCTCTCTCCTCTCGGGTCAATGCAACGCTGTCGCCTAGCTTTGAGCTTCGTGTAATTATTTGGAACACTGATGACGTAATTCTAGAGGACGATGGTTTCATGACAGGAGAGAAGATGTCTGACATCTATGTCAGGGGGTAAACACACACGATTCCATCGCATGGCTCGTACGACCTCCCCCCAACACTCCCTTCCCCCTCTTTCCCTGGCTCCTGTTCTGTTATTCCCCCCCCCATTAACCGCCCCCTTCCACCAAACAGCATGCGACCCCCTTCCCCCCCCTTACCCTTCCCGCAGTTATTCCGTCCCATTTGAAAGGACCGGAGACAGACAGGACTATAGCACAGACGACTTATATTAAAGTATATTCAATTTAGGGCCGCAGCGACCTTTTGAAATAACCACCACAAATCTGTCTCTTGTTCTTCTGTTAAAGCCTGCTCTGCATTACAGTTTGATTCGATTAGAGGAATGATCAGATGTTTGTGTTCTGGTCCTGTTTGGTCATGTTCTGCTGTTGACCATTGCATTTGCTTTAAGCTTCGCTCGAAGATGATGTTCAAAGACAATGTTTTCAAGAATGAATGCATGGAATAATCCATTTAATTGCATGCAACTCAAACCAATGATCTTAAGTATCGTCCTTTTTGCAACCGTTTCAATCAATCTTCAAGACACTGGGTCCTCTGTCAGTTCTTGTTCCCTGGACAAACACAGTTCCACTCACATATTTCTCTAAATATACATGCTGTTTGGCATTGTCCACAGCCATGTTTTGATCAGAAAATATAACAGCAAAGGATATTATTGTTATATTGTACTTAATGTTAGCTAATAGCATGTTGTTGAGAGCACAGCTTTGCTCTTCCATCTCCTCATCCGTTAATGAGACATATAATCCACTAGCATAGGCCTACCTCAACATTATTTATCATTTGCCTGCCAGTGCCGCTGTTTGCATTGATTAACCTCATATGGTTCAAAAGATACCTTTTGACAGAAAGGTTTCTTCTGTGCATGGAAATATATGAAAACAATGTGAGCCTGCAACAGTAAATCAGAATGAAGACACACATTTCGATCAAATCGGTGCAGGGCCACTCAAAAGCTAAACTGCTCTGTTGGCCTATCGATCTGATTTGTTGTTCGGGATTTGCATTACATGAGTCAATCCATAACAATAACCAACACATCAGATCCCTCAGACGACAAATGGCTGTCCATAAGGGACAGCCAGGAAGTCCTCATTGCACATCCTCAAAACACACATACAAGTACCTCAAGTCCAGGGAACGCCTGCAAACAACACAAGCCAGTGTCGGACGATGTCAGTGTGACTACCCGCTGGAACCCCCCTGGTGCTGAACACCCCCTCCCTGGTGTCCCCCCCCCCCCCCACACCTCTAGATGGCTGAAAGGCCAGCAAGAGGACAAGCAGGACACGGATGTGCACTACCACTCGCTGACGGGCGAGGGCAACTTCAACTGGCGCTTTGTCTACCCCTTCGAGTACCTGATGGCCGAGGAGAAGATCGTCATCTCCAAGAAGGAGTCCATGTTCTCCTGGGACGAGACCGAGTACAAGATCCCGGCCCGCCTCACGCTGCAGGTCTGGGACGCCGACCACTTCTCCGCCGATGACTTCCTGGGTGAGTCTGAGATAAGATAAGGGCGTGTGCGTGTTGTGAGGGGTGAGGTAAATACCTCAGGTTGGCGATGGTTGGGTTTTGGGATAAGATACACAGTATCTTATCATAGTAGTACCTTCACCATCAGGACATTTAGCACACGCTTATATCCAAAGCGACTTACAATAAGTGCCTTTGTCAGAAGAGGGTGAAACAATATATCGCTGTCGGTACAGTAGGGATGTTCATAGAAACAAGTGCCAAGCACCAATAATCGCTAGGTAAACTCATTCCCTGTACACAAAAACGATAGCTAGGACAAGATGATAAACAATTAAGTACTATTTATTATTCTGTTTTTAGTTTTTTATATAAGTGCATACTTTAAGACCCAGGCAAGGATGTACAACATACAACAAGTGCGTAGGAGGGGTGGGAGGGGGTGGCCATGCACTGAACAACTCTAAAATGGCCAACATATCATCCTCAATTCTTTATTTTTGCTGAACTGACCAGAAAATAAGGACTTGACCAGGGTCTGCTTGTGCGTTCCAGGTGCTATCGAGTTGGACCTGAACCGGTTCCCTCGCGGCGCTAAGACGGCCAAGCAGTGCTCCATCAACATGGTCCGCAAGGAGCTGCAGCTGCCCACCATCTCCATCTTCAAGCAGAAGAGGGTGAAGGGGTGGTGGCCCTTCGTGGCCCGTGATGAGAACGATGAGATAGAGCTCACGGTTAGTTCATATTCATGTTTTACGCTCATTATACCCTTGATTAAATCTTTACAGACATGCAAATTATAAACACATACACCTCAAGACTTTTGCTCAAGTGAAATGACCATGTGACTACAATTACAATTACAATTAGGGCATTTAGCAGAAGCTTTTATCCAAAGCGACTTACATCGGTTAAGGGTTAGGCTGTGAAATTATACCTGTAAATGCTGTTAAATAACAAATAGATATGAAGAAGATTACAATATATTGGGGTCTCACATACTGTATATTATTTGGATTCATACACTGAAATGTAAACTCAAGTTTAAAAATATTCATCGATTGGGTCGAATTTGGGTTGGGGTTTAAAGCTAAATTCCAGGAACTATTTTCCTTTTCTTTTTGGTACATACGTATAACTGGTTTTCATAATAGCATTTTGAAACTGTTCCACATGTACTCCCCTCTCTTGGCAGGGTAAAGTGGAAGCAGAGCTCCACCTAATGACAGCGGAGGAGGCTGAGAAGAGCCCTGTTGGTCTGGGACGCAATGAGCCAGACCCCCTGGAGAAACCAAAGTAAGAGCCTCAGACGCCACCACCAGCCGTCTGGGAGGTCTCCACTCCAGCATAACGCACATTTCCTTCCTCATTCAAATCTCAATTGAACATTAAAATCCATCTATTGCTCATAAGAGCAAACCAAATCAAAAAAACATGCAAGTAACGCCACAAATGTGTCTCACACCATAGTTCTGAAAGCCCTATGGATCGAATAACAGGTTGGAGCTGAAATTGGTCAGCCCTACTCTACCGCTTATTACGATCGTCAATTGATTTTTTTATGCAGCTTATTTAACAAATTCAGAGTTTATTTTCCCTTTTTGGGTCATGGGTCACAGCATGTGCACTTTCACTCCTTTATCCTCCGTACATTTCTTCACCTCCTCTCTCCCTGTGTTTCTTCTTCCCTCCTTCCTACTGTGTTATTCCCCTTCTCCAATCCCCTTTTCCTTTAAATATCACCTCCAATTCCTTAATTCCCTCCATTACGCCTCCCCTACCCCTCTCTCTCTCTATGGCTTTCTCTCTGTCTCCTCACCCCCTGCCCGTGTGCAGCCGCCCGGACACCAGTCTCATGTGGTTTCTGAGTCCCCTGAGGTCCATTCGTTACTTCATCTGGCACAACTACCGCTGGCTGATTCTCAAGATCCTGGGGATGGCGCTGCTGCTGCTAATGCTGGGCGTCTTCCTCTACTCTCTCCCCGGTTACCTGGTCAAGAAGATGATCGGGGCCTAAGCCACGGGTAGCCCCAGTCTAGTGCCTCTGCCTTAAAGGTCCCATGACATGCCAACAGGTGTGAGTGTGATTAGCCGTTACAAGACGTTCTGAAAATCTGTCTCTTATGACATCACTAGTGGACGTGTCCACCTAGATTTGTGACGGATAGATGAGCAACGTTTGCTAGACGCCACTGGGTAGGCTGGTAGACTGATCTATCCAGCACACATCTAGGTGGACACGCCCACCTCTGATGTCATAAGAGACCGATTTTCTTGTAACGGCTTGTAACGGCTAATCACAATCACACCTGGTGGCGTGTCATGGGAAATTGAAGGGACATCCCAATTCAAAGCTATGTTCAATTCAGATTATATCAGGGTTTCATTCACCGTGGCCATAAACCAAAGCAATCTGTAATACCACTTGGTAGTAGTTTCGAGGGAAGATCTAGGGAAAATCTAAAGATAGAAAGAGATGATCTGACCTCCCTTGTTAACATCTTGTCAGGCAAGAGTAACTGATTATGTTAGCTATTTGCTAAGACTGCTGGATAAAGATTCAATTAAAAATATAATCGAAGCGGTGATTTACGGGGTCCGAGCAAAATTAAAAGTCAAGAACGAACTAATAGAAGATATTAAGGAAAGATGTTCAACTTATAAACCTGAACTGCAGCCTCATTCACATGGTCAAAATGTCTATTGATAAGCACACAACATCCAGAAAACTGGATGAGCCGGAATGTTGATTGAAAATTTGCACTGTTTATGGTATCCACCTAACGATAGCCGTATGGTAGTTATATAATGACAAAATGGTCATATAGGCAAAATGGGTTGAGACTGGACGTTTGGCTTTTCTATGAAATTGTGGGAAATTAAAAAATTTTAGAGCAAAAGACCAGGGTGAAAAATATGCATCTGATTTTAGAGATTAATATGATGAAAGAATTTTTAGTCCAGGTCAATCTAGTAAGGAGAAATAATTCTAGTTCAACTTTATTGGCCAATATTTCTCAAATTGAACTAAATAAAACAAATTCTGTTCGATGATTTTTGTGAGGCTTGGTCTAAAGATTTTATGTGGCGATTTTGGTGAATTTTTGTAGCCTGTGAATCTTTTTATCATGCTAAGCTTTAATATGAAATGGGTTTTATAAATGCATCTGATTCTAGAGATTAATATTCTTAAAGAATTTTGAGTCCAGGTCAATCTGGTGAGGAGAAATAAGCCTAATCGTTACTGCCACCTTTGGGTGCAGTAGCACAAATTTGAGTTTATGGGTAGTGGGGGTTAATGGTAACCATACCTGAAAATGTCAAGAGTTTTCGACTTACGGTATAGGCTGCAGTATGACTTTTACAGAATTTGAGGAAAAACAAAAACGTTACAGAAACACTAGGGGCCAAGCAGCTTCGCTGCTCAGATCCCTAATTAATTGTATAGTTTGGCTTACATTCCTGAAAGCACATCCTGGATCTGGAACACATTAAGCTTCCCTTTAAACTGTTTTAATACTTTCCGTCTCTGCCAGTTTTCCGTCTCTCAGTCTTCTCTCAAGGATGGGCTGTTCTCCTGTCTCTTTCATGTCCCTCTCCTGTCTGACCTTGTCTAAACCCAAGTGTTCCATGTCGTGTCTTTTGCTTATCCACCCACATATCATTTGCAGCCTTTTCAGAATCACATGGGATATTGTTTTGTATAAATTTGTATCTGTACTGATCCTACAAAGGCACATCGGTTCTCTTCTCCATGGTAGTTGTATTTCAATGGGTTGTATTGAATCTGAACGAGATATACACCAATGCTGAGAAGTGTCCAACCAGGCATCATATTCTTCTCACCACTAACACTGATCACTTTATCTCTTCCACCCTCTTCCATATTTGCCCTGATATCCCTACTACTTATCCTCTACCTCCACCCTTTCCCCCCTAACTCTAAAAAACTCTCCATCGCTCCTATGCATCTTTTGAATCCAACTTGCTTCACCCTCATCCCCCATACCAACCCACCCCTCTTCCATGTCCATCCCGCTCCTCTCTCTGCCCCCTTCTAGTCGCCCAGACACCACGTTCCTGTGGTTCTTGAGCCCGCTGAAGGCCATCCGCTACCTGATCTGCAACCGCTACAAGTGGCTGATCATCAAGATGGTGCTGGCCACGCTGCTTCTCATCATGCTGGGCCTCTTCCTCTACAGCATGCCGGGGTACCTGGTAAAGAAGATGCTAGGGGCCTGAGGCGGCCCCACGGGGCCCCGTGGGAGCCTGAGGGGGTGGTGGGGGTCCGTTGAGGCGGGTTGCTTGGGGAGGGGGGGAGGGGCGGCTCTTGGCTCTGGAATGTCTTCCGCCCTCTCCATCCCTACCTAGGAAAGAGAGGAAGCGGCATGGTCTCTCCCTTCTCTATGTCTTATTTTTCGTAGAGAAGGAAGAGATACATTGAAGACCCAAAAGCAATATATTTCCTTTGTTTATCTACTGGGATAGCCAGATATTGAGACGTATATCCACATCGCTCAGGTCACCTGGAGTAGGGGTGTGTGGGAGGGGGGGGGGCGACAACTACTGTCGTTATCCAAAGATGACAACAATAACTAAAAAACATAGCATTATGACCAAGTAAATAATATCTGGACTCAACCTAATCAGCAAATCACCTCCAACAACATGCACCAAGGTGAAACCAAGATCTCAACCTTAACCACGCCTACCAAGCAATGTTACTTGGGAGGGACTTCTCCTTTATGTCTTTGTACAGATTTTGATGATCTTTATATTTATCAAGGGAAGAGTTAATAAATGATTGCATGGACAACCTTCCTAGTATAACATCTTGGTGTTATACTATGGTTTATTAGTGCTTAAATGTCAGTTATTGATTTAATATGATAGAGAACAAATGAGAAAATATGTCCCGTTATAAAGGGCATTGTTCCCTCTTCATTATTGCAGTCTTTGCACAATTCAGAAATAATAAGCACATAAAATTAATTAACAAAAATCTGAAATATATCTATTTTCATAACCTGATTATATCCATTTGGGCGAAGATCAAGCTTATATTAAAGTCTGAAATCAACGATGCTCTGCATATTGTGTAGGTCAATTAGCATTTCCAGCATATTTTATTGAACAAAACATCACCTGAGTGTTAGGGAACAGTGAAGGAACAGTGAGGGAACAAGCAGCATTTTCTAACAGCCTTTGAATAGCAATGCTTATAAGCACACAATAGATAGGGATGGAGCCAGCCTACCATTTCCCACTATCAACGCATCTGAAAACATGATCACACTGCTTGTTCCAAACCCCTCATCGGGCCGCCCCGCGGGGACAAAATCTCATCTGAGAATCACTTGCAACCAGCTCAGGTCTGATTACAAAAGTACACCTTCACGGGTCTTAACTGTGCTTCACCAAAAAGTAGTCTTAGACACCAGTAGCATGCCTTTGTGTTTTTGACCTTCAACTGACCAGAGGTCATGCGTCTTTTGGCATGGCTGTCTTTCTATAGTTCCACCCTAACCAAATCACTGAACCCTGCTGTCCCACAACAAGTTTTCTTGTTATGAAAAGTTGAAGTGCACTTGAAAGGTGTGACAGGGCCTGAGCCTGAACAAGGGGTTGTTGAAGATGGCGTTCTGTACGGTCTTTAAATTGTCCTTTTGCCTGTGCTTGACCAATGTTTTCTGTGAAGTCGTCTTCTGTATTTCATCGACACTCTTGTTTGCACTTAACCTGCCTGTTTGTATGAAAATTAACTGGATTCCTAAACTTGTGTAACTGTGAGCAATATTTATTTGTGCTGATTTACTGATTTGAAATAAACTAAATATAATTACATCTTTTTGTAGTTTGTTAAGTGGCCGGCTTTATATATATTTACCATATTTCGACTTGAAATGTATCTTTTCTTTTCTCTCGAAATGAAAGTTTACATGTTAGATTAATTAATTATGTTTATTACACAGGTCTTTTCAACGTTCCGTTCACTTGCATGGGCACTTCCAACTTCCGTATAATTACTTGGTCAATTTTGAACTGAATTTCCATATAATTAATTTCAAAATCTGTTTAATTTCATACCGGCTTCGAATATTTTCAGTTGTCTGCGGTTCAGGCTAGAGCGTGTGACGCCACACTAGCTAGCTTGGGCTAGAGCAGATCATGTGATTTCCACCAAACGTGGCTGTCTATCACAAAGCTAACCATTGTGGACTAAAAACAATCCTTAAAAAATATTTTCCATGTCATCTACACAAACGATAGGCCATATGAAAGCTGAGACTCAAAGGAGTACGAACGAGTAATCGAATGCCAACCGAAATTGCAAAGTATTAGAAGGCGATATGCAAATCGCAAAGGCCGCGATTAAAATAATATTAGCAATAAAGAGCTGCTTTCACCAGAGCTAATGGCTTTCTGGTACTTGAACTGTCGCAAAAGAACTTAATAACATGCAAATTAACTAATTTGGCCCCAGACGGTCTTTCCCCTTGCGGCGAGATGGAGTCCGGATAGGGGTAGAAACAGTGCCTGACCCGGCTCGACCACGGCTCACGGCCGTGTGTTCGACCTCAACCCTGCCGGGGTCTCCGACGCTCCTCATTCATTGGAGTCCATCTTGATGGAGTCCCTCTTGCAGGAGTCCCTCCTGTTGGAGTCCCTCTTGCAGGAGTCCCGCTTGGTGGAGTCCCTCTTGTTGGTGTCCCTCCTGTTGGAGTCCCTCCAGTTGGAGTCCCTCTTGTTGGTGTCCCTCCTGTTGGTGTCCCTCCTGTTGGAGTCCCTCTTGTTGGTGTCCCTCCTGTTGGTGTCCCTCCAGTTGGAGTCCCTCTTGTTGGTGTCCCTCCTGTTGGTGTCCCTCCTGTTGGTGTCCCTCCTGTTGGTGTCCCTCTTGTTGGTGTCCCTCCAGTTGGAGTCCCTCTTGTTGGTGTCCCTCCAGTTGGAGTCCCTCTTGTTGGTGTCCCTCCTGTTGGTGTCCCTCCTGTTGGTGTCCCTCCTGTTGGAGTCCCTCTTGTTGGAGATTTCCTCACCCGTCTCCTCCCCATTCTTCGCTCGCTCCACTTTGATCACTGGATAAAACCATGCTATGCTCAGTCTCTAATAACCCGGTAATGCTTACCGCTCGACTCTTTGATCAGCACTGAGCAGGGGACTGAGGGGTGACTTATATAGAGCGGGCCTCGGGATATCATAGAGGAGCGCCGGGTACCGCTGGCCCCAAACGACACCTGATTAAAGGGTGTGAATGTTCACGTTGTTTACTCCATTTAGACTCTGTTCAAATCCCTTCACTTGATTTAAGCCATTTAACACTTCTTTATGCTTTAAACTATGTGGCTTTACTAAAACATTTGTCAACCACACTTTGCACTACAGCACTCACCACATTTTCTTCAGGAAATGCATTTTCTAGTTCTATAATGATATAAATGTATTTAAGATGGATAACCTGCATTAATTATGTTCCAGTTATCTACACTCCCACCCATTACTCTAGAAAGAAGGGTGCTCAGAGTAGTTCTTTTTTTTAGATGCTTTATTATAACATTTATTTTGCCGTTCACTTAGGGGCCATCTTCATCAGCCGATCGGGAGGGATCACCAGCTCTGTGTTCACCTGTCAGAGAACACTCTTTTAGAATGGGTTCTTTCTTAGGGAGACACAGGATCACTTCAAAAACATTTTAAGCTTGAAAGGGAGGCTTTACTAATTATCTTTTGCAGTAACAGTTGATAACATAACAGGGCTGGAGGTGACGTTAGAAGGAGGTACCTTAGCATTGAGGGACTGATGCAGCAGCATGCGCAGCTCTGAGTTCTGCCGCTTGAGGTCCTGAGTGTCCCTGAAGAGCTGGGACCTCTCCGTTAGCACGGCGCTGGGTGGACAACAAGGGCCCTCAGCTCTGTCAGTGGACTGCATTTACACAACCAGTGGTAGCTCAAAGCGCTTGACAATATTGCCTAACATTCCCCCACATTCACCACACATTCACACACCGACTGCGGAGTCGACCACGCAGGGAGACAGCCAGCTCGTCGGGAGCAGTTTGGGTAAAGTGTCGGGCTCAGGGACACCTCGACACCTCGAGATCGAAATAGCAACCTTCTGTTTGCCAGTGGAGCCGCTCTGCCTCCACCTGAGCCACCTGGGCCTCTGCGGGGAGACTTTATTCTATCGGTTTTGGTAGAGCCGTGTTACTCACTGGTACTTCTCCAGGGCGCTATCCAAGGCGGTCCAGAGCTTGAGTTTGGACTCAGGCAGCACGTTGGCCAGGCTCTCCCAGAAGGCGGCCTGGTCGGGGCCCTCGGGAGCCCCTGTGAGGGTGGAGCTGTGATGCTGGGGGGCCGACCGTTCTCTGATGAGGACGTGATAAAGGGAGGAGGAGTCAATGGAGCCACTGCACAATGTGGTAAAGATGGCAAATATGAGATATAAAGTATTTTATTTTAAAAACTGCAGTCCTGTGCCGTTATCATTAGGCTAAAGAGAGAAGGAATGTAACAATTAGTTCATTAAATATAATTTGAAATCATTCACATTATATTTGTCCTTCTAATTATATTGATGAAATATGATCCGATCATTATTAACATCTAAATGATAACGTAGCTGCAATTGCACATGGCTTCCTTGTCATGGCTGGTGTTTCTTCTGGGGGGATTTGGTCAGACCTGGGCCGTCTGTACTGGGCAGTGAAGGCCTTCAGGGCAGCCAGGACCTCATCGGGGTGGAGAAGGTCAAAGGTCGAGCTGGTACTGAATCCCTCTGCCTGGATGCAGGGAAAAAAGGGAGAGTTACCACAGTTACAATCACCAGACTTTCCCCATCTCCGCTGTTCATCCTCCTTTGACTGCAACAGTGGAGGACATATAACGGTTTGGTGTCATTCTCTGCTTACATCAGCCTGCTGAGTCGGTCGTTGTTGGTAGTTTGAGAAGAATTCAGCCAGCCGGTACACGTCGTCTTTGCTCTCAACTCCCAGGGACTAGGAGACGAAGACAACACCAGAGCACACGCAGACTCTATTCAGCAATCACATTTTCCCTTCATTAAAGAAATCGATCTAAACGCAGTTCAGGCATTCAGCTTCTCCAGTCTAATGCTCTGCTAAACGTCCTCTGTTCAAAACAAACCAAAATAGTTAAACTCACAGAGAAAATGGAGTCCAGTTTGATGAGAGACTGGTGGTCTTTGTCCAGGGAAGACATTAGTGTGAGGAGTTTGCTTTCGATCAAAAAGCCCTGGGATGGAAAACGAGGGAGGGGCATCAAGGTTACCATGACTAGCTAACGTGCTAAATGAGCTATGCCTAAATGCATAAATATCAACCATAAATCCAGCGCTCACCGCCTCGTCACACAGCAGCTGCAGCAGTTTCTTCACGGTGTCAGCGGACACCCTCCCTCTGCCTCCCTCCCCCGCCGCGCCCCCTGCACTGTCCCCGGTGGCGGACGACGCCCCGTCACTACAGGCCTCGCCGTACGCCCCCGCGCTCCGAACGCCCGCGGTCCTCGACGAGGGACCGACCGCCGAGTCGGCCGTTGCCGGGCCCCGGGGGGGAGAAGGGGACAGCTCGGGGGACACGGTGGGGCGCTCCCAGACCAAGCCCAGCTGCTGCTCATGGAGGAGGCGATCGATGTCCAGCACCCTCTCCGCCAGCTCCCTCACCTCTTCCTCCTTCATCTTCCACACCTCTGCAAACCTCTCGCTGTCCACGGCCTCAAAGTGCCTGCAGCCCACGGACAGAGAGGAAGAGGAAGGGGGCGAGGGAGGAAGGGCAATTATGGGAGAAAAGAGGGAGAGGCATCCGTTATTGAACCATTATTGAGTTTTTTATGTTTTTTTATTTTTTTTATTTTTTTTAGTCGTTTTTTTTTCATCATCAATGATGCGTCACAGCATATGTCATTTCATCAAAATAGCAACAGCACGAGCTGATGCAATCAACTCAAATAACATTGTATGCATGTGTATATGAGCATAGCCACAGCTGGGTATCCCTCTATGAGCTCCTACGCACTTGATCTTCTTCTGCATGAGGGTGTATTGCTGCACGGTGCGCGTGTAGTCGTCACACTGGCCGTGGCCCACCTTGGCAGCCTGCACACGATTGGCCTTCAGGCTGTTCAGGACATCCTGCAGTCTGCAACACAACGAGGGCCCGAGACGGCCCCGGGGTCAGAACAACAACGCATGACCTCAAATGCATGTTTTGAACCTCAGTGTCTCTGTGTGTGCGACCTATTGATCTTCCGCTTCAGCTTGGACTGGATGATCATGCTGTCCTTCTCCCTGTGCATGAGCACGTGTATGTTGAACTCCTGTTTCTCCTGGTTGAGCTGGGCGGTGGCCTTCTGCTGCTGTTTCCAGAGCTGCGTGGTCTGCGCACAAACAGGGTGGGATCATTCTACAATAACAATTAGGGCATTTAGCAGACGCTTTTATCCAAAGTGACTTACATCGGACACACACACATTTCCATCAAACTAGCAAACTTTCGAACTAGCAACCCTTTCGGTTACAAGACAACTGCTCTACCTCCTGAGCTAAGCCGACCCATTCTACAAACACTGTGTCCTCATTGCTGCATATGATTGATCCTTCCTTTTATGAGTTTCCATAATATCTATGAGTCTATCAATGTTAGTGTGTTTGTGCGTCTGTGTGTGTGTGTGTTTGTGTGTGTGCATGCATGCATTTATGTAAGGGTGCGTGTGTATGTGACTGTACTATTATGGGTTTGTTTTGTGTGTGTGGATGCTTGTGTGCTGTCGAGGATGAACCTCAGCTCCTCCAAAGGGCTGAGTAAGGGAGGGGGGGAAGTGTTGGGAGTGTGGAAACTGGTGGCACACTTAGCACAGTAATGGGCCTCTGGATGAATGGAGCTTTGTGAAGGACCCCCGGAAGATAATTGTAGCTAAGATGGCTAGCCACAGCTAACCTCTGTTCTCTGGCTTGACAGCAGACCGACACAAGTCTCCTCTCTTTTGTTTCTCACTCCCCAGGCCGTATCCAAGGAGCAATATCCTCAACAGGAGATACCCCGGTCCCGCGTGCATGAGTATATATATATATATATATATATATATATATATATTTGTGTGTAGAAATATGTGTGTGTGTGTCTGTGTGTGTGTCTTTGCGTACCTGAACATCAGTCTCCAGCTTTTCCCTGATCACGTTGTAGTCATCTATTTCGGCCAGCCTCAGCTGCTCCAGCATGGCCTCATACTCCTCCACCTTCCTCCTCCTCTCCATCATGTTCTCCAACTGAACGGCCAGAGGAGCGTCTACGTTAGGGTTCACTGACACCCACTGGCGAGTGGCATTGCACACACACACACAGGTGTGGGGAGGTCGTGGAGGCAGTTCATTTTAGGTGTGTGTGTGTGTGTGTGTGCACAATACAAAAATCCATCTAAACCGACAAACAACTTTGACCTCCAAAACGATAATGCTTTTACACTCAAATACTCTCTTTGTGTGTGTTGCATGTGTCGGTGTAGGAGGTGATCAGACGTCTTGCATCAGTCTATTAAAGGTCCCATGGCATGAAATGTTCACTTTATGAGGTTTTCTAAAATTAATATGATTTCCCCTAGCCTGCCCAGTAGCTAGAAATGGCATAAGGTGTAAAACGAGCACTAGGTATCCTGCTCTTCCTTTTAAAAAGCAAAGCTCAGACTCGCCAATTTGGAATTTTCCCAGGATGTCTTCATACTAGGGCTGGGTAAAAATATCGATTCATCAATGCACTGCAATTTATTTGTTCTCGATTCAATTTCGATTGAGAACTTTTTTGAAATTGATTATTTCCATTACCCTGCGTTCACACCAAAAGATGCAAAAAGTTGACACGCGTCACGATCCCATTCAAAGTGAATGTAGAGACGCGTTGCTGCTTTGCTGCCGCAGCATTTGCTGCCGAGAAAACCGGCAGCAAAATTTGATTTGCGGCGCGTCAAAATCTGATTTGCGGCGCGTCAAAATCTGATTTGCAGCGCGGCATGCCTGTGCCCGCTTCCGGGCACGGGCGGCGGGCGCGTTCACGTATTTTGCGGCGCGTCAAATGCTGCTCGAGTTGAAATATTTCAACTTTTCGGCAGCAAACGCGTGATGACAGCCAATCAGCGTTCAACAGCGTTGCCACGGAGGCGTTGCCACTGAGTGACATGCCGTAACAGCCAATCAGTGTTACTCCCTTGGAGTGACCTAGAGTTCACTACCGTTACATTTATACGCTGACGGTTTCAGGCCGCCCTGACAATTGCTCCCGCGCCCCCTCGCTTCTCCGTTCGCGTCGTATATTTTAATTGATATATTTTTTAATTAAGGGCGCCACCAGAGGGCGCCCCCAACGCATTTGTCGCCCTAGGCGGTCGCCTAGCTCGCCTATGCCGATCGCCGGCCCTGCATGAACCCATAAACGACGGGCATTCCGACGTCTCTCCCTCTTCCACAACAGGTAAAGACATGCAATGCTCGTAATGTCGGTTGTGAATGAATTCAAAAGCACCGCGAAACTTCCCGCGCTGCAAAACTGCGGCGCAGCAAAACGTTTGCAGCGCGTCAAAACCTTTGCTGCGCCGCAAAACTTGATTTGCCGCGCCGCAAAACTTGATTTGCCGCGCCGCAAAACCTCGGCGTCAACGCGTTCGGGCAGCAAATGCATCTTTTGGTGTGAACGCAAAAGAAAAAGGAAAAAAGAAAAGCAGCAAACTCAGTCATTGTAATCTAGAAGCGAGTATGCCTAGATGTACATGTCCTTTTACATTTGTCCATGTTATGATTATTACTTTTATGCTGCAAGTTTAGCTCAGGAACAATACTATACCATGGTGTATTCCCTTTTTTCCAAGCACAATGAAATGGTTAATTCATTTTGAAATGGTTAATTCTAAAGAATATTTAGGATTTTTTGTCCACTGCACGTATTATTGAATCGATATCGAAGCAATTGGATCAATATCGAATCGAATCGAATCAATATTGAATCGAATGAAGACCTAAATAATCAAATTGAATTAAATTGTGAGGTACCTGGCAATACCCAGCCCTTCATACAGGGACATGTTACCTCCCCGTTCTCTGCTTTGCCCACCCAGAGAATTTGGCCTTTATTCTGCACCAAGGCTGAATTTCTTGAACGACTTTAAGTGCTGTATTAAGGGCCCACTAACAGCTATATAAAAGCATTCATAAAGTAGCATGCAGAGAGGGAGAGAGCAAGAGAGAGAGAGAGAGACTTGTAGGAAGTAAAGGGGAACACCCCTACTTTCCTGTGCTGCTATACCTCTGTGGTGGACCTTTGCTTCACGTGTTGCTCCCACTCTTGTCTGTTACCCGTCAGCAGGACCTTGCGTTCCTCCTCGTAGGCTTTCTGCACACAACAGGACCAAGCAAAGGTCAAATGTTTCGTGTGTGAGATGTGAAGATCACAAGTTTGGAGGTCAAGAGTTAGTGTGGTTAAAAACATGTTTATACGCGGATCCACAGAAAAGTTGCTTGAATGTTTGAAGTATGGATGTTTCATGTGATGTTCAAGGTTTTGAAGGGTCACTTAAAGGTAAGTATTTCATTTATCCATGGTTTTTTTGCACTCTGTGTCTGTAACAAAGTGGGAGGGCGGTAAAGAATAGAGGGGTCTTCAGGGGGGATGAACGGGGAGCGACTCTGAGTCTCTAATGTCCTGGGGGAGGGTTGTCCAGAGCCTGGGTACCGCCCTGCATACGTGGACACATGTGAGGTGCGTTCCTCACCTCGATGTGGTCCAGCTCCTCCCTGTTTGTCCTGGTTAGGGTCTTCACCTGCTCCTCCATCCTCTCTATCATCAGGTCCACCTCCTCCGCCTGCCGCTTCAGCTCCTTGACGTAGCGCTCATCCCGCGCCTTCAGCTCCTGTTTCACAGCGCACACGCGATGACACACACACACACACACACACACACACACACACACACACACACACACACACACACACACACACACACACACACACACACACACACACACACACACACACACATACACACAGTTTATGACTTATTCTGCTGTTCTATTGATCAATTTAATGATTGGTGTGTGTGTGTGTGGATGCCTGTGTTTTTGTGTCTGTTTGTCTGTGTGTGTGTATGTGTGTGTCTGAGGGCAAGACCATGCGTGTGTGTGTGTGTGTGCTACCATTGTTACCTGTTGCAGGTCGTTGATAAGTTTGCTCTTGTCCTCCAGCACCTGAGCACACAGCTGTAGTTGTCTGCCCAAAGCCTGGTGTAGTTCCTGGGGGATGACCTTGGCCTTGGCCTGGCTCCACCCCCTGGTGATCTCCTCAAACTTCTCCATGCTGGACCTGGCCTCGCTCTCTAGCTTCTCCACTCTGGCCCACATGGGTAGATAAGGTTCATGAGGAAATACAACACTCCTTTTTTTTAAGTGGTGTAATAGCTTTATTGATCCTAGGAAAAAAAACACAACTATCAACAAAGCTTTTTCATTAAAAAATAAGGGCATTTTACCCATTGTTTCTGCTTTTAGTGGCTTCATTATGATTATTACATGCAAATTGAGCACTGGTCTGATGTAGTTTATAACAAGTCAAGGTACAAACTCTAACGGTGAATTGAGAGGATGTCAGTGTAGATCTTATAATAAATAAATCAATGAATGAATATGAGGAAAGTAGCGTGCATTACTGGAGTCTGCGGCCTTCCCTCAGCTCAGTCCTTCTCTGGGACTCTTTAGCATCGGCTGCCACCTGGATGTTGGTGATTAACTGCGTCCCTTCGCTCAACAGGTTGACCAGCATCTGAGAAGACGTGGAAAATATGATGACTTATTAGGTATTTAAAGGCGACCCCATCAGACCCCTCAAAGACCTACTAAAATCTGCATTGCCCATGTTGCCTTAACCTCTCTAACTTGTATCTCTCTTTCACTCGCATCGCTCTCTCTCTCTTATTCTCTTTCTATTCTCCCACCCTCTCCCCCTGCTTGTCTCAGTCTATCATTTCACTTCATTTCATCCAAGGAACAGAAAAAGTGTGGAGGGGTTCATGTTGTTCGGTGCTATGGGGAAGGCCAAAGCCTGGGTAGACTATCAATTTGCAAAGCTATGAATAATCTCAAAATGCATCTCAGGTTCCTACTGATAGGAACACCTGGTTTCCAGTGAAGATTTGATATAAATGTATACACATTCCACTCACACAGGTATACATTATAAGGAAATGTCTCTTATGTTTTTTTTATTTGTAGTCTTTCAATTTAAAATGAGTATACAATAAGCAATTTCAAACCAACCCTTTCACTTTGCTCCGCTCGCTGCTCGCTTGGCCGCCCGGCCTCCTTGATCACCATGTCCTCGTTGGAGTCCTCTCCCCTCTGCCCCCTGGGAGACGGGTGGCATCAAGTCATCAACCTTCTAGAACAGAGAGCCTACTCCGTTATCACACGGCTTGTTGAATACTCGATTCTGATTGGTCAATGGATTGGAGGCTTTTACGGTCTGATATTTATAACAGACTGCTGCTATGGACGCAGTTCCAATCGTATTTAACCTACAGCTTCTTTTAGCGGAACAAAAAAAAATAAAAATAAAAATTTTGGTTGGTATATTTAGTTTAGCGATTTAACGACCGTCCTGCTGCAATGTTACTTTATCCCTAATACGCCATGTAAATGTTTAATTCAAACAAAGCAAAGGAGAATCACTACCTCTCCTTGGCCGTGCTGCGGGCGGCTCCGCGGAGGCGATGAGCGTCAGTTCTCTCCTGGTGCATTTCTGCCTCCGACGAAGACACCACAACCTCCACTGGTTTCTTCACATCTCCACTCATCTAGAAGATATCTTGCATGCTGTTGATTAATGATTGAATGATTGAACGTTAGTAACGATGACAAGACGGGATATCAATATTTCTGCCTACGGTATTGTGTTTGGTTGACGTTGCTAGGGATACGGGTCCTGACCTGTAGGTCGTTTAAAGGGCCAGTGAACAAGAAAACCACTTTTTGTCTAGTTTTAAACGTGATAATTTGTCTTATATGATGGTCAACAGAGTTATCGATGCCATTTGATCAGTTCTTGTAATAACTGGGGTACTCAGATGAAAGAATATCAGCTGAGCAAAAAAAGTAACAGATTTTCCTTCGTCCTGTTTCCAGAAAATGAATCTGGCCAATATAAAATGTTGAATTAAAGATTAAACTCCATAAAGTATAATCCCTTTCCATATTGCAACAAGCGTTTAATTTCTTAACCCATGTACCTTTATGAGAAGTTTTTCCGGGGGTCTAATAACATTAAGTTAACATGGGGTTCCCACAGCAGTGGATTGGACAGCTCCCTCAAAGTCTGGAGAACAACCCATTTCTGACGTGCATACACAAGCTCGCTTATCTGCTGTGCACACGAGGAGACATTTCCTCAAGTGCCCTGAAGGCATTGGATCTAATGGGCATTTAAAAAAATCATAATCCATAATAGCTGCAGTTGCTGTTCAATGGCGAGACCACTACAGGCTTATACCAGGTATGTCTACAAATCTATTGATTCTATTAAGACAGGTTATTCATGAAAGGATGTTGATGCCTGATGAAGATCACTATAGCGATCGAAACGTTGCCTGTTAATAAATCCACTTCTGGAGCATTAAAACAGTGTGCAGACCCTCCTTTCTCTTATTTAAGACAGGTATCATAAAGTCTTATATTATATTTAAAAAATATACAATGAATATTGATCAAACTTCTCTCAGTTGTTAAAGCTTATTTTTCTTCCTGCACCTGTCGTAGCATATATATATATATATATATACATATATATATATATATATATATATATATATATATATATATATATATATATATATATACATATAATTTTATTTCTTTAATCATTCTTACCTGTGGCTTTTGGATTATGTAATACACAAGGGTACTCAGCGACTAATAATATATAATTCAGTAAAGAATGCAGCAAAGGTTGGTTGTTTTTGTTATTGTTTAGGTTTTGCACTTGAACATGGATAGACAGAAGTGAGACCAAAAAGGAATAATACATTCTACTCTAATGTCTGATTCTCATTAATGCTCCACAGTGCGCACATTATAATAGCATTAACCCCTTTTCTTTTAATCTCAAAATACATTTAGACATTTATTATTGACCTTTGGTGTGTTCGAGGGGAAACTGAAAGAGCTTGTGTGGGTGGGAAGTTCTTTCTGTGTTGATGAAGCATGTTGAACACCATTCAGAGGGAGGGCGTAGTGGCTGTATCTCCCCGTGGTGCTGCTCCCAGGGACGCTGCTGGCTGCTTTTGATAAGAGAGGGAGGTGTGGGGATCCTGACACGTGCCTTATCTCCTGGGCCTTTAATGTCTTCTGTGCACGGTTCTTAATGCTGCAGTATTCATTTAGGAGACTGTTACTTCTTTCTCATTTGTCTGTTGTCTCTGCTTACATTAGTAAAAAGCTGCCGTTAAGATCTCAAAGTGCTGTAAATCAAATAGAATAAGTACACATGATAGCATGTTAAAATGAAAACCCACCAGAACTAACTAGCAGTGTTATTTACTAAATTGTCGATCTAATTTATAATTTGATGTATCACACATTTATGTAAAGCTATTCAACTATTGTGGTATATCTCTCTCTTGGAATTGCGCCGATATTTCCACAACAACGATCAAACACTTTACACTCTACATATTCCCATACATAATTTCATTGTCATTCCTCAAGTCAATTCCAGCAACGTACACAATGGAGCATTGGAGCTGTTCCCTGACAAATAGAGGGCGTTATTTCGCTGATTATTTAAACCTAAAAAGTATAAGAGACAAGGCCTATCGTGTGTCATTCCCACAATAGCAGCAAACATGTGTTTTTAAAAAATAAAAAACACATGTTATCATCAAAAAGATGATAAGAAACAGACAAATGGATTATTCAATCAAACAGATAAGTTGTTTTGATAGGGAGAATTATAGGGCATTGATAGACATTCATACGTAAACATTCGGTTTTTCGTACCAAATACAATTAGGCAATCAACTAAATAGATTCAATGGGTAAGACGCAAACACTGCTGGACTTTTAGGTTCTGGATTTTGATTGGATTTTGATTGAAACATGGTGATACTGTCAAGCCCTAACACAGATCAAAGTCCCAACACATAACTTGACACAAACAATTCCAAAAAAGACAAAGATTGTGGGGAGAGGAAGAAAGGAACATGATTTGTGCGTAAATGTGTGTTTGTTTTTGTTTGTATGTGTGCGTGAGTGCGTGTATGTGTGTGTGCATGCATATATGAGTGTATTTGTGCATTTGTGCATTTGATGTGTGTGTGCATATGTGAGTGCGTTTGTGCATTTGTATGTGTGTGCGCTTGGGCATATATAAAGGCCAACGTACACAAGCTCTGATATCGGAAAGGAATTCATTGTGAACCGCTTGATCACTCCCTTGTGGAACTTCTCTTCCACCCGGTGGACGAGCACTGATTGATGTGTGCACGAGTGTTTGTGTGTGTGTGTGTGTGTGTGTGTGTGTGTGTGTGCGTGCATGTGAGGGTTCAGAGTTAACGAAGACGTTAATCTGAGTCTCAGACAGCCGTGAATAGGTGAGGAGGGGGAGGAGAAGGAGGGGCAGGGGGAGGAGGATCTAGGCAGTACATCTCATGTCGTGTCTGCCGCCCACCCTTCAACCCCCCAGGTGTAGAGCCCACCGTGGGGGGGGCGTCGGTGCATGAGATTGCAACCGCAAAATGGATGACGGGATCAAACCATTTATAGCCCGCCTGGGTGACCCATGCACAAGCGCATCAATGCACACATCTTTCATCCCGATTCAGTATATTCTATGCTGTTATTTTTGTTAATTTCACCGTTTAACTTTTTGTCATTAAGAAGGCTGGCACTTTTACTCTCCCTCTCTTTTGCCCTGGCTCTTCTGATACTCTGCTCACAATGAGTCACTGACAGCTTAACTGCCCTGGACCAATGCGGTCACAGAGACAGTCCGACGTTTAAAAGCAGACCAGATTAGTCCGAAGCAAACCTATTCCAACCCCCGTCCAGAGCATTACTCCTTGCAGGTCGACGGCCCAGGAGTGTCGCTCGTGTATCTCCCACCATTATCCCTTCATCCCTCTTGAGTCTTGTTGTTACTGTTGAACTTCCTTGTCCAGACTTTCCATTGGCTCCTACACCTGCTACAGCTCAACTGCTTTCCTCCCCAGATCTCTGTGTGATTAGTGAAGGAGGCCACAGGCCGTAGGATCACCATGGACTCCGACCAAAAGGACAACTCGGCTCCCGGGGCCGGGAAGGAGGAAGGAGGTGCGGCGGAGGGGACCTCGGGGGGGTTCGAGGTGACGGAGGGCCGCCTGGAGCAGCTGATGAAGAGCATGGAGGTCCTGCTGTCGGAGGTGGAGCAGCTGCGCGCCGGCTGCAGCCACCAGGCGGCGGAGCTGGTCACCACGACCACGGAGCTCCTACGGCAGCAGGAGGACATAAAGGAGAGCTATGCCGGGCTGGGCCGCGACATGCAGGAGGTGGTGGACACCATGGATGAGCTGCTGAGCACCAAGAGCGCCATCGACGACAGGGAGAGGCAGGCCAAGAAGCTGAACCGGCAGCTCTGAGGGTGGGGTTAGGCTGTGAGGCTTGAAGACAAGAGGTGGTGATCTCTCTCTCTCCCTCTCTCTCTCTCTCTCTCTCTCTCTCTCTCTCTCTCTCTCTCTCTCTCTCTCTCTCTCTCTCTCTCTCTCTCTCTCTCTCTCTCTCTCTCTCTGCCCTCTATTCTTCACCATTGGGTGGAGAAGCAAAGTAAAAGGGATACAACAGTCGGTGGGGGGTTTGTGGACTATGGAGAACTTTGAAGAGAAGTGGAGAACATTATAGGCTTGGCTGATCTTAAATAAGAGTCGTATATTGTATGATACATGACATTTTTTTAACTGATCATACCGATGGTATGTGTGTGCATGTGTGTGTGAGTGTGTGTGTGTGCATTCTATAGTGTGTGTGTGTGTGTGTGTGTGTGTGTGTGTGTGTGTGTGTGTGTGTGTGTGTGTGTGTGTGTGTGTGTGTGTGTGTGTGTGTGTGTGTGCGTGTGTGTGGGCACGCATGTATGTCGATGTGCTAATGTGTGTGTGCACTCACGTATTTGTGTGTGTGCATCTGTGATTCTCGTGTAATACTCCCAATATGTCCTCTACTGGGTGAACAGTAGAAGCGCTATTTCAACAGGACATCCATGAGCCTACCCTATCAGTGGGGAGGACGGGGGCGACTTTGTGCCCCACATCAACAGATCGCTTCTCCTTTCTTCCCTGATGTTAGGCCTTGCTTTCATCCGTGCATCATATGGCATAGAGTCAAAATTGTCCGCCACAGACCCCTCCAGAGACACAGCTCCACACAGCGCCAGTGCTATGATAGGCTAGTGTGTGTTTCGTGGTTTTGGCTGCAAAACGAGGACATTCTATGGTTCAGCAGCCCAAGCCACCGTCACGGCTGCCTAGGATCCTATATGTTTTTATGTGTGTCGCCGCTTCGTAGTTTCTGCTTTTATTGCTGCTTCAGAATGAGTGGTAGCAACTATTGAAATCAACTATTAAATATCTGATTCAAACCCAAGATTTGCATTTGCATTTATATTAAAACGGGAAAAAAATATGGGAAAAGATATATAGTATACACCATTTTTTTGTACATTATAATAGCTTTTTTTTGCTTTTATAAAATAATCTAAAAAGAAGTGTGAGCTCATTAAAAAGACTTGGAAAAATATTAGAACATAGTGTACATTGGAACATTTGAAACCTGACACCTGGGGGGCGGGGGGCTGTAGTATTGGATAGTTTGGAGGTGTTGAAGAAACAGAGAGCTGAGTGTCAGTACAGCCACCTCCTCTTTTAGGATCCACTCCCATCTGGACCGCTGTCTGCAGGACAGATTCCCTGTCCGACGGTAGGAACTCACTCCATCTTCTTACAGAATGAATACTTATTTTTACTTATATTCGAATTTTAATGATTTGAATATGCTATACCTGAATTGATATGCTAACATGAGCCTCTCTAACAGTAGTCCTTCAGAGGCGGTTTTTGGACATGGACATCCTTCTGGTCTTGGTTCTTCAGCTGCTGGCTGTGCCTGTATTTACTGTAAGGTTGACTTTGTACGGCTTTCAATTATTTTTACTTGTAAAACTTAGCAAAGTATCAAAGATAAATATAAAAAAGAATAACCTGACAGATCTGGACGAGTACATACAGTACCACCATTGATATTCAAGTTATGCAATGTTTAACCACCACATCTATTTTGGTGGGTCTCCTGTGGTTTTGTGGTTTGTGGTTTTGACCTCGGTCTCCCTGAGAGCTACATTGTTTGTTCCATAGGCTGTTCTTGTACTTATTTTAGTGCTTGATGTGATGTTTTAGCAAAGGAATCCCAGCCATGACATCTGGGGGGATTATGGCACCTATGGGCCATGCAGTCGAACCTGTGGGACAGGAATCTCTGTAAGAACCAGGAAGTGCATCACCCAAAGGTAGGACAGGGGAGATATAATAAACCATAGACAAATTCTGTAAGAAGGTATGATAGAGTATAATAAATAATAAAATGTTAAATACAGATTTTGTTATTACACTAATCCAATATTGCTTCTTCTCTCCTGCAGGACGGATGGAGGTCATAATTGTGTGGGATCATCCAAGTCATACCGCATCTGTAACTCACAGGTAGTTTCCAATTATCTCTCTCTCCTACTCTTTGTCTTTCTCCAACCTCTAGCTCAATCTCCCTCCTCTCAATGGAACAAACCTTCTATCCTTTGACCATGCAGGAATGTCCGATAGGATCCAGGGACTACCGGGAAGAACAGTGCGCAGAGTTTGACAGACTGGCATTCCAGGGAAAAAGTCACTCATGGGTGCCTTACCATGGAGGTAAAGGTTATGTTTTTTTTTTAAATTTCACTCTAGAGCTAAGGCCACAACCATCATGGAAAGCTGTGAATAATTAAAGGCACTACTAATACTAGTATTTAATACTAATTTAAATTCCCTGTCTGAAACTCTGTACAGCATGTACCGAAACAAGTATTATAAAATCACTTCAACAATTAGTTTAATCTATGAGAGCATTTTTTACCAATCTCTCTCTATTCTGTAGCTTCCAATGTGTGCGAGCTGCACTGTGTCCCCAAAGGAGGAAACGTCTCCTACAGACAGAGGGCCGCCGTGGTAGATGGGACCCCCTGCCGTGAGGGACGCCGTGGCATCTGTGTGGATGGGGCATGCAGGGTAGGATCTTCACAGTAATCAACTTCTGAACATGAAATTTGGTTTTAAGATAGGCTTTAACATGGAATAAGGGTGTCTACATGTAGGTATTTTCTTCAACACCTCGTCTCATAATTCACACAATTGTGCCAATTCACACTTTAGATTCGTCAAATGTTGTTATGGATTTAAACTGGACATTCCAGGCAACAGCCCACGTGTTAAATATGTATGTATTTGTTGTTTGTTTTTGATCTGTGTTTTTATTTGACTTATCTGTGTATCTTCATATTCCTAGAGAAAAAATAAAAATAATTTCCCTTTCCTCCACAGCCACTGATCCACGGAGAGTTCCTGGGCTTGGACCAAGACGTGCAGCAGCCCGTTGCCTCCTCGGCGCGGGCCCCTGTGGCTCCTCATCTAAGGGACACGCAAATCTACGCCTACACCACCGGCGTGTACGGGGCCTGCTCAGTCAGCTGCGACGGAGGCATGCAGTACCGCAGCGTGCAATGCATGCTCCAGGACCCGGTGAACCCGCGCACGGTGGACGAGACCGACTGCATTGCCCGAGTGCTGCAGAGGCCGGCGTGCCAGCAGGCCTGCAACATGCAACCATGTGCCACTGCTGAGTACAGTGTCTCCGTCTTCAGTGGGGTCTGTACCGCAGGTCTACCTGTTCATCTGTCTATCTGGATGTCCGCCTAAACAGACAGGGTATCAAAGGATCCTCACAGCTGATACACACAGTGATGTATTGACGCTCTTCTTCTCTGCCCGCCATCAGTGCTCGGTGACGTGTGGAGAAGGCCAGCAGACCAGGGACGTCTTCTGCGCGGGTCCTTCTGGGGAGCACCTGGCCGACCACGCTTGTAGTGGCCTGCAGCGCCCCCCGGCCTTCAGGCCCTGCCACAGGTCCCGATGCCCCCTCCATATCACCTGGCATGTTGGTGACTTTGGCCTGGTATGTACATTGTGCTATCTGGATCCCCCCCCCCCATCAGTTTGGCTTTATTTACAATGATTGACGGGTTGTGGTTGGACGCTCTCTGCAGTGCACCAGGAGCTGTGGTGGGGGCGTCAGAGACAGGCGGACGGGGTGCTATGATACAGACCTCAACCCATATCCAGAGCACAGGTGTGGATCCACCGGAAGTCCTGTCGCCATGGAGTCATGCAACACGCAGCCCTGCCCAGAAGCCCAGAGTATGTATCCTATCCCCTTGTCGCTGTATTGTGTTGTGTGTGTGTGTATTTCTATGGATATAACCTTATATATTATTACCAGGGGTCCCAAGTATGCAGGCCACAATAGCCAATGAAAGCCCTTCAAGAGGACTGGTGCCTTACATCCCAGGAGAGCAGTTGGGTATGCCAGACCATGTGTTTCTATCTAATCTTCTTGGCACGTTCAAACATGCCAATGTTTAACAAGTTCTTTAACAACATGCATCTCGATCGCTGGCAGATATGCATGATAAAACAGTAGCCTTAGGGGAATGTGCAAAATGAAAATAGGCCTCTTATTTTAATTACTGTATTCTCAGGTGATATAATAAGCAACTATAGTTTCCAGGTTATCATTTTCTTCTTTTCCGTGTTTAAATCTTTCACTGGCAGACACGGAGTTCCCCGCTGTTTTATGTACTACCTCACTACCAGGGGCAATACTTTGATCGTAAAAATAAACATACCTTCTGCTGTATAAAAAATGCTAATTAGAAAACGTATATTTTTAACAAGGAAGCCGTAGGCAAGTAGCTCTCCATGTTTTTTATTTTTTCAATGTTGTGTTCACACATTAGCTCCAAGACCACGTGAGAGCATCACTGTGGTCGGATCCCCCTGTCAGCAGTCACGATATGGCTGCTGTGCGGACGGACACACTACTGCCACTGTCCTTAGGAATAGGGGATGCCCCGGTGGTGACTGCGTTCGCACCAGGTATACTTGCTGCTCTGCATCTTTCTTGACATCTGTAAAATTTATGCCAGAATTTACAGGCAGCTCATATTTAAAAAAACAAACAAAAACAATATGGAGATTAAATCGACCTGCAAATTCTGCAACGTTGATTGCATGCAATGATATGCAACAAAGAATCTCTCTTGCCTCCTAAGGTACGGCTGCTGTATAGATGGGATAACTGCTGCTCAAGGGTTTGGAAGGGCAGGATGCCCTGAGTACCGGACCTCAGTGGTAAGAATATACATTTATGTGCTCTCTTGTTGGGTTTCAAGGATTTTCACTACCCAAACATAATATAAACAAACCACTTAGCTAACCGCTATTATTGTTTTTTTATTGTGATCTGGTCAATCAGCCGCCATCTCCCTCTGCCATTCCATCAACTGGAGATATCTGCTCCCTGCCCAGGGAGGAGGGTCCCTGTGACACCTGGATGGTTCGCTTCTACTATGACTCCGGTGTGGGGAAATGCACAGATTTCTGGTATGGAAGTTGCCAGGGCAATACCAAGAACTTTGCCTCACTGGAAGCCTGTCAGAGAAAGTGTGGGAAACCATCGCTAAGGGCGATCCCGCATGCAGGCCCCACCTCTCGGAGAGCTATGAGAACAAGGAAGTGAACTCTCTGAAGGGCTGAAGGGAAGTGAAACCATGATGCACAAATAAATCACAGATGATGATGCATAAGGATGATGTGTTACTTTGATAAGGCATGTTTGTACCAATCATCATAACCATTGTCTTGTGTAAATTGCATTAAACGGAAAAAGACACATTTTCACGTTGAGCACACGAATTCGTGACTCGTTTATTTCTTTAGAAAAACATGAAGTCAAAATGCGCGGCAAGCAGAAATAATCCCGCATGGGGCTCTACGTCATGAGGCGTTCCTAACATTTAAAGGGACAGCGATCCCTGAACAACCAAGACAGTAAATGATATGCCTACAACAGTGTATAGAACAACACTTAACAACATAGGTGAATTATGATATGTTACACTCACTACACACGTCCCCCCAGAATTCACCAACAGAAGAAAACAAAAACAAAACAGTCATCGTGAGGCGGGCGTATTAACCGGCCAGTGGGGGCAGAGCTGGCAGTCGTCCACGTCGTGGGGGATGGGCCAATTCAATGGGCCTGGCCATGTCCAAGGGAGCTGGCTTGAGGCGGTCAATGGAGATTCGCTCCAGTTTTCACCCCATGTCCACCACAAAATGTTTGTCCCCCATCTCCAAAACCCGAAACGGGCCCTCGTAGGGCGGGCGTAGCGGTCCACTGTGGGCGTTGTGGCGAATGAAAACGTAGTCAGCCGTCCGAAGCCAAATGGGGATGTGCGACTGAGGAAGGCCGTGACGGGAAGGGGGGACAGGTGCGAAAAGCCTTGCATTGTCCAACAGCTTGTACCGGAAATGTAGGAAAGATGACGTTGCTGGCGGGCGGACCATGGCTCAGCCACCTTGGCCATGGCGAAAGTCAGCGGCTTGTGGTCGACAAAAGCGGTGAAGTGTGACCTTCCAACAGAGAACAAAAGTGTCTGATGGCAGGTAGAGACCAAGCAGCTCCCGGTCGAAAGTCCGCAACTGGGGCGCAACTGACGGCTGAAGAAGGAAAGTGGCTGCCAGGCCCCGCCCACCCACTGCTCATAGACGGCACCGACAGCGTAGTCCGATGCGTCCGAGGTGATGGCGATGGAGGTTGTCGGAGAAGGATGTGCCAGCATGGTGGCGTTCGCCAGGGCTGCCTTAGTGGCAACAAAAGCCTTGTCCCTGCTCTCAGTCCAGTCCACAGCATGCTTGGGCTTACCTTGCAAAGCCTCATGCAAGGGCCGCATGAGCTGGGCGGCTCAAGGGATGAAACGGTGGTAAAATTCACCATGCCAAGGAACTCCTGCAGTGAGTTGACAGACTTGACAGTGAGCAGGCGTGGGAACTGTGCGACCGCCTCCACCTTCAATGTGAGAGGGGCTGCACCATCCTTAGTGACTCTGTGTCCCAGGCAATCGATGATGGAGAGACCAAACTGGTACTTGGCCGGGTTGACAATTAGCCCATGTTGGCTGAGCCACTCAAAAAGTGTCCGGAGGTGCGCCAGGTGCTGAGATTTGGACGTGCTCGCCACCAGGATGTCATCCAAGTACACAAAAAGAAAAGGCAGCTCCCGTAAAACAGAGTACATGAGGCGTTGAAAAGTTTGAGCCGCGTTTTTAAAGCCGAATGGCATTTGCAGGTAATCAAACAGACCAAACGGCTTGATCACTGCTGTTTTGGGAACGTCCAGTGGGTGTATAGGCCCCTGATGATATCCCCGGACAAGGTCCACCTTGGAAAAAATCACCATGGAGATGCTGTCGCGGATGAAAAGCAGCCTGCCAGCGTGGCCGACGCTCATGGCCACTACCGAGCGCCGGCCCTGGCGTCTCCCAACCCGCCGAAACTGCATCGCGGACGGCATTTAAGAGACTTAGGTCCAAACTTTGCATGGTAAAACCACATGCCTGAAGACTGCTGCGGGCCTGAAGACTGCTGGGGTCAGAAGACTGCTGCCGATGAGAAGTGGTGGCCGCGATGAGGGTGGAGTCGTCCAGTGTCGAAGGAGCGACGTACGAGCTACTAATGCAGCTCTCACTTGGGAAGGCACCTGAGGCAGGAAAAACTGAACGAAAAGAAAATCGGGTTTGTGCTCCCCTATGAGATCAAGCATACGGGCCAGGAGCTCAGAAGGTTTGCTGTCACTGAGTCCTTGAAGTAAGAAAAGCCTGCTGGCTCTCTCAGCGTCCGACAGTTCAAAGGTCTTCAACAGGTGGGCTTTGAGTGCCGCATACATCTCCCTTGCCGGAGGATTTTTAAGGAGGCTCACCACTCTGGATGCTGTGGAATTTCCGAGAGCTGACACAATGTAGTAATACTTGGTCGTATCCGCGGTGATCTCCCGCGACGCGAACTGCGCTTCGGTCTGGGCTAACCATGCCGACGCCGACGATTCCCAGAATTTGGGGAGTTTGAGGGGAACAGCGTTCGCGGCATAGCCGTGTCTTGTCTCCGGATATGTCCAGCAGACGTCCGGCCCATTCACAACCTACGGTAAATACGGATACGGACTGTTTCGTCCGGTCCCGGAGGTGTTTCGTCCGTCAATGGGTCGCCTCAGCATACGAATCCGGAGTGCTCCGGGAGAAACAGAGCAATACCACCGGAAATCGAGGCAGAAGTCAGACCATTCGCAAAAATAGATAGAGTAGTATCTGATATGTATATATATTGTATTTAACGTTTTATACTTAAATTATACTATATACCTGACCTTTTTATTTTATTGTTCCCCTGCTTTGGCAATGAGTTGTAACTGGTCATTTAAAAATCTTGCAACATTTTGAGGAGATAATCTGCAGGTTGGTGAGGGGTGTCACGTGCCACCGCCGTCTATGCCTACACTTTATGCACTTTTTTTTGCCAATTTCGGATGACACAAAGCAAAATCATCTCTACAGATGCCATGTTTGTGAATGTCGATGCCGTTAATTTGTGACACGACAGTCACTGCCCTCTAGAGGATTGCGTAACATCCATAACAATACGGAAACAGGACGGAGGTATGAAGCGTAGCACCGGAGGCAACGTTTGGTAAAGACGGACAAATTTCGTCCGGATCCGGAGGTATGAATCGGCCTTAACGTCGGGGTCACCAGTGTGGAAATTGCATAAACAGAAAAAGACAATTTCTCACGTTGAGCACACGAATGCGTGACTCGTTTATTTCGTTAGAAAAACAAGAAGTCAAAACGCGCTTCAAGTAGAAACAATCCCACATGGGTCTCTATCTACGTAAATCTAGGGTAGGCAATATGTTTTAAAACGATTATTGTCCTATTTGTCCTATACATCCCAAAGGCAATCAATCAACTAAATGGTCAGATTTTTGGACATTTGTTATCTGGTATCTCTGACGGTCGAAGACCTGTCTTAAGTCTGTCAACAGCCTTGACAACCACACATTGATTAATTGACACAGATACAGATAAATCAGGGTTCAATCAGACATATGGTGCATATGTTTTTTGCATAAATGGCCATGAAATCACTGAATAAAAGTCTGTGTTATTGTTATTATTTTAATTGTGGAGAAACCAGGGACAATTTGATAGTGAGTGTTGAAAATTTGGACATTTGAGGGTTTTAAAGATATTTGTTGGGACTTGGGATACTCAGCTTGAAACCAGGGCAACAACGTGCAACAATTTATATATTATGCAACAAAATAAAAAATAAATTGTTGTATATATATATATATATATAGATAAACAATTTATATTTTATCTTGTTTTTTTACATTATTAGTGGTAGTAGTAATAGTTATACTGTATATATTATTATATAGTATATATATTATATATAGTATATATATATATATATATATATATATATATATATATATATATATATATATATATATATATATATATATATATTCCTCCACAAGCTGCCTTTAATACGGTCTAAAAGGCTCAAAACCAGTGAAACCTGACCACCGGTATATATATATATATATATTTTTTTTGCATTATTAGTGGTAGTAGTAATAGTAGTAGTATCTATTAGTATGGTTTATTTAATTTTATTTTGACGGTCCTTTCCGTTCCCTTCAACCGAACGATCCAGACTCCAGACCAATGGGTGGCAGTAATGAACTGATGAGATAGGTGGTGCCTTATTAAAAACAAAACAAGATGAAGAAGAAGACGAAGAAGGCCGAAGAAGACATCAACCGGAACACTACTAACTTCATTTCCTTTATATTCTTGTGCTTGATTTCTGGTGCAACACGAGTAAAGGAAATATATTTTGTAAACTTTGAAATACGGTTGTTTATTTAAAACAACAACTAGAAGTTCGACGTCGGAAAAAAAATGGTAAGTGGTTAAACTTGTTCAGCTTTAGAAAACGATGCGTTGTTGTAATGGCTGCTTTACCGATGCTAAGCTAATGGAGCTATGCTAATACTAACCGAGCGAATGTTTTCATCATAACCTTCATTTCATGTTTAGACGTGTAATCAGATTTAATGCAATCTAAATGTGGTTCTTGTGCATTCCTATCATTTGCTGGATAATATTTAACTATTCAATGAATTTCCAATGAGTTACCCTGCAAAATAAATGCTACATAATAACATGTATCCAGCTTATCCATATTATATCCTATAGATTGGGAGTATTTACAATTTGTACAGTTTTCTTAAGTTTTCTTAATTCTTGTCAGATATCCTTTTAATTGTATTTCTTTTTACAGTCTCACACAATTCTACTTGTCCAGCCAACAAAGAGACCCGAGGGCCGCACGTATGCGGACTACGAGTCAGTCAATGAGTGTATGGAAGGTGAGGTCTACGTGTTTTAAGCGTACGCTGTTCATGGGTTATTTTCACAAGTATGATTACATCTTCCTAATAGTGCTCACATTTTTAAGAATATAACAATTTCACTATTTTGTTTCCTTTTATACAAACGACACATAGTTGTTGTTTTTTGTGCCAAATATTTGTTTGATCTATCAATCATCATTGTAAGTAATTGTTCTACATCCATCATTGCATGAGTTATATTTCAAGCTATGGCCTGCTGCAGCAGATATAGATGTAAATATTCATTGAGCAAGCATTTACAACATTAATCCTGCCTTTTTCCCCGTCCCATATATGTTCGAAGATTTGTGTTCAAAAACACTTATCATGAGATGTACTCAATTCTTTTTCAGGTGTGTGCAAGATGTACGAGGAACATTTAAAGAGGATGAACCCAAACAGTCCGTCCATCACTTATGATATCAGTCAGTTGTTTGACTTTATTGATGACCTGGCAGATTTGAGCTGTCTTGTGTAAGTATAAGTGCTCAAGAAGGATGTTGTGTGCCATGCGAACTTGGTCAATTCATTCTGTCGTTCTTGTAACTGTACTTTTCCTCACAGGTACAGAGCTGACACCCAGACATACCAGCCATACAACAAGGACTGGATTAAAGAGAAGATCTATGTGCTCCTGCGGCGTCAGGCACAACAGGCTGGGAAGTAAATGCCAGGAGTTTGCCCTGCAGTTCAAATCTAGGAGAAGTTTGCTGTGCATAAAGAAATTGATACTTAATTAAAATATATAATTGAGTGGGGGTTGGGTGGAGCATACATTTGATATTCGCAAAGTGGAGCCTCATTTTCAAGGACAGAAATGCTCCATGAGACCGATTATTTTTTTTTGTTGTCAGATACTGATTTCTTTTAAATATGTGGTCAGTTTATATGAGCACCATTTGACATGTTTTTATACCTGTAGAATAGGCTGCTGTGGACAGAGGGGTGTTTATTTGAATGGCTGCATAGGTTTCTTTTGAATGTCAAGCGAAGCAAAGTTACATTTTGTAGCCTGTTACTATTCCACCCTTTTTTTCCCCGATTTTTTTTTTCAGTATATATTTACTTTGCTTCTGTTTTGTGTTTCTAAATAAAATATTGTTTTCATTCTGACTTTTGGCATCACATCTTTTTAATTTATACAGAGCTGTAATAAATCTTTTCATAATCAAAATTATGCTTCAGTGTTTAATCTAATAGCTGGAATTACTTGGTTTTATATTGTCTATATTGTTTGGTGTAATGTCTCTTTAAATGTGGCGGTCTGCCCTGTTGTTGCTGTGCGGGAAACCCCGTACCGACTGAAGGGACCCAAGATGGCCGAATACTCACGGGGGGTTGTTAGCAATTATCTAAGCAAGCCGTCCCGTATGAATGGCATATAGCACTATCATGTAATGCGTATTCGTGAAGAAACCGCACACCTCTACTGTTTATCTGCATATTCTGGAATGCACGGAAAGCAATAAGGAGAGACGAGTCTCTCCACGGCCCCGAGCCAGAACATGGCGGAAAACTCGGGCAAGAAATAGCAGCTAATGCTAGCCTGCTATCGTATTATTGGGACACATAATCGTAACCGTCGGTTTATCGATTGCACTGTTTTTGTGGTCGCTGGACGTTGAATGATGTTAGCGTTATGTGATTGTTTCCACGTCAGTATTAAACTTGACTTATTGTTGGAAATGTTGAGCGTAGGCAGTTAGCTTCCTAGCTAGCTATTCAATGCACTGGGTTGGCTAACACACCTCAATAGCCCACATAGCTAGCTGGCTTTCGGATTGTACCGATAGACTGTAACGTTATCCGATATTAGTGGGCAGAAACAGGTGATCCCGCAATTCCGAATGTTTTTCTCTGCCTCACACGTGTATTATACCATTCGTCTGTGGTTTACATCGATTAGCAGCTAGCCTCTATATCCTAGACACCATACACCGTCTGCTAGAATGTTAATCAAACTGAATTAAATTGGTAAATGCAGCCGTCGCTGGGCAATATTTTAGTCATTTCAGAATACTTCCATCTGGAAGTTTTATCAGCCTGATTATTCAGCCCCTCTGCATTGGGACTGTTTCGTCGAGCTGTTTGTCCGGTTGACCCCCGCAAGCTTGAAATTGACGTATTGACAGTTGTGACTTGATTTTGAGTCTGATATTACGTGGGCAAGACAGTCAAGGCTAAGGTTCGGGGTGGGACCGATAAAAGCCACCTTGCCAGGATGACGGACACTCGTCGCCGAGTTAAAGTTTATACCCTCAATGAGGACAGACAATGGGACGACCGTGGGACCGGCCACGTCTCTTCGGCTTACGTCGAAAGATTGAAAGGCACTTCTCTGCTGGTGCGAGCAGAAAGTGATGGTAAGTTTAGAGCCACAATATAAGCTCTCTAAGCCATGCTTTACTATTGTACATATTTTGGAACGATATTGTGTATCGTTCCGAAACACGCACACACGTAAACAACAACATACTTATGTTGATCTTGTGTTTTCTTTTTCTCATTCATTCGATTTGTTAGGACATAATGAGTACACACTTATTTGTTTGCCTTTCAGGTTCCCTTCTCTTGGAGTCCAAGATCAATCCAAACACAGCATACCAGAAACAACAGGTCAGTCTATAACATGGATTCAAACGTCACTGACATATTTTAATTGAATATAACATGTTTTTACATAATTTGCTTTGTGATTAGGACACGTTAATAGTGTGGTCAGAAGCGGAGAACTACGATTTGGCGCTCAGTTTTCAGGAGAAGGCAGGCTGCGATGAGATCTGGGAGAAAATATGCCAGGTTAGTGCTGTTGTGCCTTCCCCTGTTCAAGGATTTACTGACAAAGGTTTGTTTCTGTTTATAGACTGTTTACAGGCTCTGTAAACAGCTGGCTTCTTCTGTCACCCAATTCCCAAAATCAAATCCTGACTTCCATTTTCCTTGCCCAGGTTCAGGGAAAGGACCCGTCTGTGGACATCACCCAGGAAGTGGTGGACGAGTCCGAAGAGGAGCGCTTCGACGACATGTCGTCGCCGGGCCTGGAGCTGCCACCGTGTGAACTGAACCGCCTGGAAGACCTCGCCGAGCTCGTTGCCTCATCGCTCCCATCGCCGCTGCGCCGCGAGAAGCTTGCGCTGGCGGTAGAGAATGAGGGCTACATCCGCAAGCTCCTGGAGCTGTTTCGTGTGTGCGAGGACCTGGAGAACCACGAGGGGCTGCACCACCTGTACGAGATCATCAAGGGCATTTTCCTGCTCAACCGTACGGCCCTCTTTGAGGTCATGTTCTCAGAGGAGTGCATCATGGACGTGATTGGCTGTCTAGAGTTTGACCCCGCGCTACCGCAGCCACGCCGCCATCGAGAGTTCCTCACCAAAACGGCGCGCTTCAAAGAGGTCATCCCTATCTCGGACCCCGAACTGCGGCAGAAAATACACCAGACGTACCGGGTGCAGTACATCCAGGACATGGTACTGCCCACCCCCTCAGTGTTCGAGGAGAACATGCTGTCTACCCTGCACTCCTTCATCTTCTTCAACAAGGTGGAGATCGTCGGCATGCTTCAGGTGAGATCCGAGCCTGCTGTGTGTTTTTGTATTTGTCTATGCACTCGCATCTTGCTGCGTAAGCTTCTTGGCAAAAGGTATTCATTACATAGAACTGGTGTTGATAATAATACATGAGTGGATCTAAACAAATCCTGAAAATACACCAAAGAACATGCAGAACGTGCCTGGCTTTAGAATGACCTTGAATCAGGTTAATGTAAGCATGGATGTGTAGCCATTGAAGGATTGGTTCCAGACGAGTGTGCTTTCTGATTTGCAAATCTTTCTGATAGGTTTTACCATCATGTGACCTTTCTGTTTTTATTCTGTGTCAACTCTGCAGTGTTTATGTATGGTCGTCTCCATGGAGACAGAGAAGTGTTGTGTAAATCGGTTACGCTGAGCTCAAGAAAAACTGAATCATGGCATGCTGTTCTCTGTTAGGACGGCTCAATTAGAGGTTCAAACACATGCGGCCTGCTTCGTTGTCTTTTAAAGCACCACAGGCCAGGCTGCGGCACGCAATGAGCCTAAAGCGGCCTGTACAGTGTTCCAGTCATTTCGGCAAGGACCAGAATTCTGTCACCAAACTGTTGTTGGCAGAAATTGTGGCTTTCAATTCCTATAATCATTACATAGAGCTCCACATGTTGTTAGAACTACATGTGATTCAATTTGATTACAATCTAATATAAGATCTTTTCAGGTTTTCTACAAAAAAATTATTCGGCTGTTAACAAACGTGAGGATGTCTCAGTGAGCCTACTATTCTGTGTATTCAGAGGTTATTTCTTGTTTTCTTATTAATTTAGACACTGTTCTGTCGAAGAGATGTTTAGATGGTGGGGAATTAAACAATTCGAAAGAAGTAATGATGTTTTGAATGCCACAATGTTTTTTTTTCTCATGCTAATTTCTTGACCCGGAAAAACTATTTTAAACATAAAAAAAACAATTAAGCATTAGCACAAATGAGCCTCATGGTGAAAAGCCGAAGACTCTTAATTGGCACTTGCATTTGTTTTGTAAAGTGAGAGACTTTGTTGGTAGGACAAAATAACTGTTTACAAGATGAGGTCATGGAGCAGTAATTGCAGCTGTGCTTGTTGTCTTGTTGTTGTTGGTATGTCTGCTCTGTATGTCCCCAGGTTACTTTGTCTGCTTTTGAAGAAGAGCAAGCCATTTTTGTTTATACTTGGAAAGTTGTGTTTGAAATCATTTCATAGACCTGTCCAATTTTCTGGCAGCCATGGTATGCCATGCTGTTCTTGTAGATGCTTCACAACCTTAACCCGTATGGGTGTTAATAGCTCCACTTAGCTGAGTCCGCTGACTGTGGGCCGAGCCCCTTCAGCCCTCAGTCCTTTAGACTAGCAGCGGGAGTTTTCGTAGCAGACCCCCTCAACCTGTGCCGCTGGCTCCTCCTCCTCAACGCCCCTCTTGTCTTTTCTGCTCACCATCTCATCCCCAGGACGATGAGAAGTTCCTGACCGATCTCTTCGCCCAGCTCACGGATGAGGCCACAGAGGACGACAAAAGACACGAGCTGGTAAGCGACAACAACAAAACATAAATATCCAGTCGGCATGGGCCCTCTGGCCGATCTTCTCCGTCTCGGTTTTTATTGTATGCCTCATGCCCCAATGCTGTCCCTCCCGCCCGTCTCTAGGTAAACTTCCTCAAGGAATTCTGCGCATTCTCACAAACGTTACAACCTCAAAACAGAGACGCCTTTTTTAAGACGCTGTCAAACATGGGCATTCTCCCAGCACTAGAGGTTATACTGGTAAGTTCTGCATCATCATCATACAGGGGTTACATTTGTGGTGCATAAACCTATGTTTTTGTTGGCTGCATGATGCTGATGGGTGTGTTTTCTACACCCTTTTTCTAACTAGTTCCCACCAGAAAGTGTGCGTGTGTGTGTGTGTGTGTGTGTGTGTGTGTGTGTGTGTGTGTGTGTGTGTGTGTGTGTGTGTGTGTGTGTGTGTGTGTGTGTGTGTGTGTGTGTGTGTGTGTGTGTGTGTGTGTGTGTGTGAGAGACTGGAGAGTATGTGGGGGTGGTGCTAATGCTCAGTATTGGTATTGCTCATATGTGTTTTGGCATTTAAAGGTCCCATGGCATGACACCAGGTGTGGTGTGATTAGCTGGTACAAGCCGTTTTGGAAATCTGCCCCTTATGACAGCGGCTAATCACACCAAACCTGGTGGCATGCCATGGGACCTTTAACATGGGCTCTTTGATCTTGCCTCAACAATAGTCCTGACAGATGTACTTCTTATTGTAAGTCGCTTTGATAAAATCGTCTGCTAAGTGCCCTAAATTTAAATGTAGTCCACACCATCAAAGTATATAAAAAAAATAAGCTTATTTTGGTTGCCATTTCTTGGTGTGGTTCTTAGGCTGTGTGTTTGGCCTTTTTCAGGGAATGGACGATGTGCAGGTGCGCGGGGCAGCCACAGATATCTTCTCCTATCTGGTGGAGTACAACCCCTCCATGGTACGAGAGTTTGTGATGCAGGAGTCCCAGCAGAACGATGACGTGAGTATCAAGCAGGAACGTTCACCTCTGATGCTCTGTGCTGCTGCTGTTGTTGGTGGTGGTAGGGTGGGTTATTTGATGATGTGCCTTGCTATTCCGTTTCAGAATAAGCAGGACCAAATCCATTTGCCACCTTCCTCTGTATTTAGCGTATGTGTTGCACCATTTGGCATTATATTGTTAATACAGCACACACTCTGTATTATGTAACTCATTTATCTCAGTATTAAATAAATCGCTGCTCAGACTGAGCTTCACCTTCCACACACACCGTACCGGTATAAAATCTGTTTCCAAGAAGCTCAACTTTCTCTCGGACATCGAGAAGTTTAGTCCACTGCTGCCCAGGCAGAGATCCACAGGTCCACACGCACCGTAACGTCAGAGCCTCTCTGTTCTCTAAATTGGGGACTTAATTCAGTAACGGCAATAAAATGGCATATATTACTATGTTGACGATCATATGGGACAAATATACCACGTACATGAATAAAAAAGAGAAAAAAAAAACCGTTTCTGGTCTCTTCAAGTTTCACTGGTTCAGTGAAACTTGAACAGGTCTCAACCCCAAGTTTCACAGAACCAGCCTTTGTCATGGTAACCAGCCTTCGTCTGACAGGCTCGGAGCACGCAGCGGTACGGTGCATAAGTGCTGCATAATCCGATAGGTTAGAAAGTGTGTTCAACACAGTAAACACTAGAGCCTTGAATAATCTGCTGAATCTAGGTAAGAAATCCATTTTATGCCTGCACATGCTACTCATTTGTTAGCCTAACCGTGGCTACACAAACAAACAAACAAACAAACAGACCCCCTCCATAAACTTTAATATTCTAAACATGTCCTTCAAATTAGAACTACTGAAGGCACAGAAAACTATTGCTCACCTGCTGGAGGACAACAGCAAAATCTCAGGAGTTACGGAAGAAAGAAGCGTTGCTTTCCGGCTTCATGGATGTTGCCGCGGAGCAATCGAGACGTCTCGCGTCCATATGTGCCACCCAGGACACTATGCCTTGGGATACGTTCACCGATCCGGGGGATGTCCCCTGTTCCATTCCGTGCTCCTCCTCGACCTGGACCGAGATTTCGGTTTGCGTGAGGAAAAGAACCGGCGATCGGGATCCTCCTCCGTGCTTGAGCCTCTCAAACAGGTTCGAGCCGCTTGCCAACACCGACAGTCCTGTCCCCCCAGCGACATCGCTTGTTGTTGCCAATGCGGTGCCCACGCCCCAGGTGAATAACCCTGGTGCTGCTGACGATCCAAGCCAACAACGCGCTACCTCCCGTCACAAGATGCTGAGGAATGCTGTCATCAGCCGATCCGGTGGTGGCCCGGTCCGATGTTTCCCCTGGGTCGGCTGGGGACTCCTCTGGCCTTGGACCCGGGTCTCAGCACTCGGCTGGGCGCTCGGGGTCAGGGAGACGGAGGTCTCAGCGCCCGCCCACCGGTGCAGTCGGAGGTCCTCAAACACCTTCCATTCCCCCTCTCTTTCCACCATCTTATCTTGATCGTAGGTGACTCAATCATCAGACCAGTCAGTTTTTTCAACACTCTCACACACAGTTTCCCCGGAGCAACGACCTCCACAATTGCTGAAAAACTCCAGCAGCTCATCCCTTCACTCCCGTCCTCAATTAGTAGGACTATAATCCATGTTGGGTCTAACAATGTTGTCTTCCAAGGGTCGGAGATTACTAAACAGGACTTTGTCCACCTTTTTAATCTTTGCAAACAAAATGGCAAGGGCCAACGCCAACGATGGGCCGTGGAGACGGACGTTTCAGCAGCCTTCTCAGCCTCAACACCTGACTCCAGTCGGCTGTCAGAACTAACGGCTTCCACTTCATTGACAATTTTAATCTGTTTTGGGATCGTCCATCATTTTTTAAGAACGATGGCATTCACCCAAGTACACCTGGATCACAACGTCTCACATCTGACATACTACTCGCGGTGCGGACTGCCCAAAGTAACTGACTGTTTACAGCGCATCCCGAAACTCCGGTTGCCACTGCCAATGACCTGCCCGTGTTGGCAAACACTATAGAGCTTCCTGTTTCTGGTGCCCTACTTCATCCGGCCAAGAATGCAGTCCATATCGGTAGCCCCCACTGCTGTTCCATCCAGGCATCGCCCACCTCCAAATTCCCCATCACTGTACTGATAAGTTGGCTATCAACAATACATAAAGGACAGCGACTACACAGCAGGGTAAACTAGTCAAACCTAAAACCAGTTCCAAAACAAATTCTGTATACACCAGTGGAAAGGATTCCCACACTTAGGACTAATGTAAAATTTGCTCTGTTGAATGTCAGGTCACTCTCCAATAAGTCATTTCTAATTGATGATCTCATTTGTTCACACTCACTTGATTTTATGTTCTTGTCTGATTTCATGTGGCTGATTTGTGTTTTCTATCCTCCATGTAGGACATCCTGCTGATCAACCTGATCATTGAGCACATGATCTGTGACACGGACCCGGAGCTGGGCGGCGCGGTGCAGCTGATGGGTTTGCTGCGCACGCTGGTGGATCCGGAGAACATGCTGGCGACGGCTAACGTAAGCTCTGGGGGCTTCCTCCCACACCCCGTCTCACTTTGCTCACTCCTACTACGGATTGAGGAGCAGGAAATGTAATCCCATTTGTTGCAAATGTTGACACGCAATATGACACGCAGACCACTCTGACAAAGCACTTTGTGTGAAACTATGAATAAATACCATGCGAGCGATGGTGTTGAATGTTGAATTATGCATGTTGCCAGAAATGCCTGTTGAAAAGCGCGGTGATACACATCATTTTATCGCCTCCTACCTTTACTCTGATATAGTGGCATAATAAAACTTGGATGAAGCAATAGTGAAATTTCCACCAGCTTTGGAGGAAAACACCCCTTGATTTAAACTATGGTTCCGCCTGTTTATACCGATAGCGTCTTTTGAATTGGTCCAGTGTTAAAGTCTTGACTTTAATTTATCAATATATTGGAGCAATCATTTTTTATCCTTAACCTTTTTAAATAGCGAATTTCTTGACTGTCTGACTGTTGAAGTGCAAAAAAGGTGAACCCTTGTTAATGATAAGTTTCTGGATTTTGTTCCTCCTAGAAAACGGAGAAGACAGAGTTCCTGAGCTTTTTCTACAAGCACTGCATGCATGTTCTCTCAGCCCCCCTGTTGGCCAACACCACTGAAGAGAAGCCCAGCAAAGGTCAGTCCAGCACCTCCAGTTCCTTTACCTTCGTTTGGTTCACTGCAACCTGAACTCGCAACACACGTGCCTTCTAATCCGATCCAAATGTTCAACATCTAAAACCTGACTCCCCCAACCAACAGATGACTTCCAAACGTCTCAGCTGCTGGCCTTGATCTTGGAGCTGCTGACGTTCTGTGTGGAGCACCACACCTACCACATCAAGAACTACATCATCAACAAGGACATCCTGCGGAGGGTGCTGGTACTCACCGCCTCGCAGCACGCCTTCCTGGCCCTGTGTGAGTCACACCCACCACAGATCACAACTAGGGCTGTGAACCAAAGGGTAGCTCACGATACGATACGCAATACATGGCCCGCGATCAATCAATATTGTTATACAATCGAACAATACATCGCGAAATATGTCTAACGATGAATACCTAATGGCCATGGTAAAATGCTGGATTTCGGTATTTATTCATGGTCCAAGTTTTTCAGTTACTCGACTTTAGTTAGTTTACCTCCGTTCCTTCATACATGTATTGAGCACCACCTCAAGGAGCAGCAAGTCTTATTTTATAAATTAAAATACTGATATATGGGCCAATATTTCCTGTCACACTCCTCAGGAATAAAACATAAAAATACGAAAGATTTTTCTTTATTATATCGGTAATTGGCGCCAGTGTATCGATTCTGGTGTTGCACTAAGTAGGGTGACGACATCTCAAAGTATCGATATTTTGTCCCACCCCTAATGGCAACCCTACGGGACGAGGAAGATCCCATCGCCCCGGAGACGTACATGACGGCGGTTGGTTCGGGGCCTCATTCTGCGTTTCTCTCCCCCCTCTCTTTGCCTCCAAGGCGCCCTGCGGTTCATGCGTAGGATCATCGGCCTGAAGGACGAGTTCTACAACCGCTACATCATGAGGAACTTCCTGTTTGAGCCGGTGGTCAAGGCGTTCCTCAGCAACGGCTCGCGCTACAACCTCATGAACTCGGCCATCATCGAGATGTTTGAGTATGTCCGTGTGGTGAGTGTCCCCCTCGCCCTGCCACTCATTGAGATGTTTGAGTATGTCCGTGTGCTCAGTGTCCCCCTCGCCCTGCCACTCGAAGCACCCACCCTGAACCACTTATTTTTGTCTGTTTATTTACAATTGAGTCTCTTGTTTCCTTGTCAAACCAGATATTCTTAAACCGTGTTGCTGTGTTGCTGCTTTAGAGGTTTACGTTTAACAAGTTTGGTGTTATCTCTCCTCTCTTGAATTCCCTCCTTCTTTGTTCTTGCTTTTTTCGTACTTTTTCTTTACTTTATTATTTCTCCCCCCGTCGTTCTGTCTCAAACCCCAAATTGTGAGTTTCTGCTCCCCTGTTTCCCCCATTACCTTTTCCTCCTTTTTTTCTTTCTGTGTCTCTCTCCGTCTATCTCCCTCTCTCCCCTCCCATTGCTCCTAGGAGGACGTGAAGTCTCTCACCGCTCACATAGTAGAGAACTATTGGAAGGCTCTGGAGGACGTGGACTATGTCCAGACCTTCAAGGGCCTGAAGCTGCGCTACGAACAGCAAAGGGAGAGGCAAGACAACCCCAAACTAGATAGGTGAGTGGAAGGGCCAGCACTCCACTTGACATTCAGAGAAGGGGATGGCAGGGTGGGCACTCAAGCCTTGCCTAAGGAAAGGTGGGGAGTCAAAAAATTCTATTTGAGTGCCTATTAGTGGTTGATAGGAAGTGGGGTCGTGGGATTTTTGGAGGTACCAGTAAATAAGTTAGTGAGCTGGCAAGAAACTTGGTAGTAATGTAATAAGTGTGTAATAATGTGGAACATTTGACTGAGACATGCAAGCTGTACTATAGATTATAAGATTATCCAGAAATGTCTGTGTGCCCCCACTTTAATTTATTTTTATTATTCTATTTACAGACCCCTTTTATTAGTTTCAGCTAGTTCATATTTTATTTAGTTATCTTCCTTCATTGTTACGCCTTGAGGAGAGGCCGATCTGCTTGGTGTACATTCTGATGTACCTAAGGCAGTATTACGGCAGGCTTTTTGCTCATGTCCAGACTGATACTACACCCTCTAACCGGATTTTGAACCGGTGTTGAAACATTATTTATTATAGAAAAAAATAGATTTATGTCTTAAGTATGCAGAGATCCCCATTATTAACAAACCTTTCAAGGCTCCAGTGTTACTGAGAACGGACTCGTGTCCCACCACAGGTACTCTGCCACTCGAAGCGGTGAGTCTGACGGACACCTCTCCCTCTGTTCCCCAGCATGCGCTCTATCCTGAGGAACCACCGCTTCCGCCGGGACGCCCGCACACTGGAGGACGAGGAGGAGATGTGGTTCAACACGGACGAGGACGACCTGGAGGACGGCGAGGCGGTGGTCCCGCCCTCAGACAAGATGAAGAGCGAGGAGGACCTCATGGACCCCATCAGCAAGTTCATGGAGAGGAAGAAATGTATGTCTGTGTTTCACCTCGGGCGGTCCGGCCCCGTTAGCCTTCCTTCCTGTAGACATTAGATTCCTTATTTTTGATTGAACTAAATAACGTTTTGAGAAGTCTTGAAAGGTCTCATGAAGGTCCCATCTTTGAGTCATTATTCATAGCCAAATGCTAGAAACGACTGATCCCGTGTGTGGTGTCAGGTGCGTGTGTCCGGTGGGACGATGATATTGTGGGCAGATTTAGGGTTACAATTATGTGCACAAACTGATGCACAAAAACTTTAAAAGCTGAAAATAGGGTCACGGGTCAAAAGAGTTTGTGAACCATTGATGAAACCGTATCTAGAGTTTGCAGAGGGAGGTAGGTGGTTGCACAGGATGTCACAATAAGTCCTGGTCAGTCAAGTTGCAGGCCGTGGCGGCTCCTTGGCACCATTCCATAAGAAAGACAGATCACATTAGTGTGGTCTGTGGCAGAGCAGCGAGACAGCAACCATGACTTGGTGAAGTAAATATTATGTCTAGGCTCGTTTTGGCCCCAGCGCGGGTCGATGGTCTTCCATAATAACGGGCTATGAGCAGATGGAGTTCGAAGGGCGACGCTTCGCGCCAACATTGTTCCGCGAACGTCTGGCCGAATCCAAACTCCATTCCATGCTCATGGTGTCATACCAATGCATCAAGTATGGGGAGACAAACATCTGCAGGTTGCAGTGACTGATACCTAACTAGCACTTAAATATCAGCAAACTGAGAGATAATCGCTGTCACCAATCCACACGCAACCAAAGTCCTGCAATACTGTGGGAACACCGAACCAGTGCAATCACAGCAATAAAGTCCCTTTTCTGGCTATCTCAGGGAGTAAAGCAAACAATCTTAGTCTGGAATGGGATTGTTCTATTTATCTTATCAGGGTGCAACCTGCGGCTGGGTAAATGGTTAGGTCTAAAAGCATTAATTTTATCTATATCCCCTTCCCCCCCACCACCAGTGAAAGACTCTGAGGACAAGGAGGTCCTCGGGAAGTCGGGCCTGTCGGGCAGACAGAGCCCCAGCTTCAAGCTCTCCTTCTCCGGCTCCACCAAGAGCAGTCTGTCCAGCCCGCCCTCCTCGGCCTCGCTCAACCCCGGCTCGCCGGGCTCCCCGGGCTCCCCGGGGTCGGGCTCCCGGAACTCGCCCCCCGCCGCGGCCGTCCCGGCCAAGGTAGGTGCTCCCCCCGGACCCTTGTGGTTGTTTGGGAAGTTTAAAGAAGAGATGTGATTCTAAAAGGTAGTGTGTTATCAAGAGGCGGTGTGTGTCAGAATGCCTTGAAGCATCCCTGTATTGGGACACCATCCTCATCCGTCTAGGTGTTTCTTAATGCCTCGATGCCTAGAAACACACATTTCTAAAGCAACATGAAGACTGTTCTTACTTTGGGGGCAAAACGCCCGTTGAATGAGGGGTCATTGAGTCACGGGCCCATTTCCAGATTGAAAAAAGGAGGCAATATACAAGTCGCATGCTTTTTGTTTATTATTATTATGAGCTTTTGTAGCAACTGAGGTCAACATCTGAATCAATTGTTAACACATTGTATACTGTTGAGATAAGACCAACTTAAAAGTGGTTGTCGTTATCGTCTGCTCTGTTAATGTCCAGCACTGATTTACATCTGCTAGACAATTAGGAATCATTTATGGAATCAAGCTTTAATGTCATTCATGTTGAATTCCTTTGGTTCCAACCGAATACTTCAGATCATTCCAGAAAAAGGTCTTTCATCTCACTAATGAGTGGCTCAGTGGGACGAGAGAGCTCAACACTTGGTAGGAGCCCAACTGACCTGACGTGTTTGTGTCTGTCCTCAGGGGGCGCTGGTGGGCCTGGTGGACTACCCGGACGACGACGACGAGGAGGACGAGGACGAGGAAGAGGACGTGGAGAGTAAAGAGGACCCGCTGCCTCCATCCAAGAAGTCCAAGCTGAGCTCCTAGAGACCCGCCGGTCCCCGCTTCGCCCGCCACACTACTGCAGCAGCGGCAGCAGCAGCAGCAGCAGCAGCAGCAGCAGCAGCAGCAGCATTGACTTGACTACCACAGGCATGATCAAACTTGTACAACAGAACGAATGGAAAAAAATAATAATATGTGCGCAGCGGCTGTCTCACCAGCCGGCGCCCAGACGAGGAGAGAACTGCGTGAGAGCTCGTAGCGTCCTCAGACTAGAACCCAATTTATACAAGTGCCAATCAGAAGACCAGTTGCGGAGGCCACTGGAGACGTGAGGAGGACCAGAAGAAAACCATGGAGGGGGCAGCGGGGTCAGGGGGGGGGGGGGGGGGTGAAGACGATTGTAGCTATCGCAGTCACGAACAATACGAGACTCATAATGACCATTCAGTAACTGGAGGAAAACCACACACCAAACACACACGCCGACTCACAAGTAAACAAAACACACACACATTCACACACACGGGTCACAGACTTGTTACCCAAACAGGGTTAGTGACTTTACTGCTCTCTGAAACACGACCCACTGCCCCAACCCATCCCCCTCTGTGACCCCCCCCCCACACCTCCTCCACTCAGGGAAGGACATCACAGACTAACCCGACGGGTTGGCCAATGAAGACCCAGAACCGCCACTTGACCCCCTCTGTCCCCGGCCCCCTCAGAGCCCCCACCTCTTTAATCGGTTCCTTTCTCTCTTCCTCCCTCCTCTGCTGGGTGTTCTGGCTCCTTTTGGTTCTTCTCTCTTCTTCGTTTCTGTCTTTTTATTTTTTAAAGTTAGTTTATAGGACCAGGCGGGACACGGCACGGGGGGGGGGGCAAAGGAAAGCCTTGGGCGTTTGATGATGTCATCGGTGTCGTTGTTTTCGTGGCCTCAGAGGACGTTCTTTCTCTCTGGAGAATAAAAAAAGCCAGCAGTTTCGTTCCCGCCCTCCCCCTCTTGTTGTTTATTTGACACTCTTTCCTGTTTTTTTTGTAAATGACAACAACAAAAAAGACCTGCCTTTAAATGTTCAGGACGTTTTCTGTCGCACTTGAACAGGTTTTTAAAGACCTCAGTAGGTTGAGCTAGTTTTACCCTTTTTTTGCCCTTTGAAACTGCAGATTTTTTGGAAAATTTGTAATCCCGTCTTGATTAAAGATTGAGTGGAATCCTAGATGTGATACATTTTGTCATATCTTCTCATTTTCTTTTACATGAGTGTACACTTAGTTGTTAAGAATATTTGGGACCATTAAAATGATCTTTGCTGTAAGATCTCTTGCTACCCTGAAGTGATTCATTGTATGACCTCTTTGCTGGTCGTATAGATGTCGCCAAAGGCGACAGTTGGTATTGTTTACTTCAGCTTCCAAAACAAGGCAGATAATGGAACTGTGGCTAACCAATTAACTGCCTTCCAGAAACAGATAAACTAGAATTGAAATACTGTCTCAATTATCTTAGAATATTTACGTTGTCGATCTGAGCTGTTTGTCCACGGGGTGGCGGTGTTGCTTCACCATTATAACACCAATGTCTGGGGGGGTCATTTTGGAATTGTTTTATTTGCCAAAATTAGACTAGAAAGGGAAATATAGTTTGAAATATATCCATCTACGTGAAATTATAAAATAACTTTTCTAACCTCGGTGTGGATCAGCCAGGTCGAGAAATTTCTCAAGAAGAGTTGAGGACTTGGAGCTGCACATTTAATACATTGGCCTTATCCTATAGTTTGGATTATTATTGACTTATTCAAGTCTTGGTCAAATTCTAAAGTTAGTCAATCGGTTTAACTGTCCCGGAAAACTTTAATATCAACCATTCCCTTTACATGTGTATGCTAAACGGTGGATCCTTTGTTGCTCAAATACGAACGATTGCTGCAGCGCTCCTCCCAATGTGCACGGTCACCTCCGCAAGGCCTGTGCGCTGAAACAAACGGCCAGGAGACGTTCTGTAGCCATCAGATGTGGTTTAATAATTAGAACTCAAGCGAAGCCAATCACTCCGGGGCCCAGCGTGTGAGCAGAACCGCCCCACTACGCCTGTTAACGCTCATTAACATGAAAGCGCCATTCAGACAACAGCCACTTCTCAAAGAGGAGCGCTCCTTGCCAGCCTCAGTTTGCGCCTCAGTTTGCTCATCAGCAGGAGTGTGGCAGCAGCCTGTGTGTGTGTGTGTGTGTGTGTGTCGGAGTTCTGTCTACTTGCCACTGGAAAGGCCAGCGTCCTCCCCGTGCCAGCCGCTGCTTCAATCCACCAGACTCGATGCCATGCGGATGCCAAAACATTCGCCCTTGCTCTGTCCGCCAGGTTGTCTGCCAGCAGTCTGCCGATGTCCCCGTTGGGGGCACTGCTGTCCTGCCTCCCACGGGGCGCGATGAAAAGGCCCCTTTGACAGGTCTCTTGATTGGCACGACTCCTTGTGTAAATATCCCTCTTTTATAGAGCAGTGGGTGGTGAGTGTCTTGCCATTTATTTATCTGCCGCCCATCTCCATGAATTCATCATGAAACAGACAACAGAGCCCCGTGAAAGGGACTGCGGTTTACGTGTTCAGTGTTGATTTCAGGGACTGCAGAGAATATGACATGGCCTCAGAAGTTCATTTTGGGCCGCGTTTAACGAGAAGAGCTGATCTGAGAGGGTGGGCGGTCTGTAGATGTTGGAAATGGGATCGTTTATATACACACGCACACGCACACGCACACACACACTTCTCTTATATAAGCTTATAAAACTAAACACATCACCAATGTTAAGGGGCAAACGTAAAGCAGTTGTAGCATTTGTTAATAGGCTAGTTGGAATGGATGACTAACAATTTAACATAGGTTCAGTTTCCTCTCCTAAAATGACCTTTATCGAAGAAAACAGTAGGCCCAGTCATCTTTTTTTCTTAATAATCTGCTCCAATCCGAGGCATGCATAATGCAGTCTATTAGGCTGTCATGTGACGTGAAATAAATTCCCCTCACTTCCTTTCCACACTAAATCGCCATGCGGTTTGGGATATTTATCCGTTTAAAGGCTAGAAGGTTGTCCAAACAGGCATACAATGTCCACTTTCATGTCTCATAACCGGCCCAAACCCCACAGCCAGACAATGACCTGTGTTCGCCTCGCACAGAGTCTCTCTGTGTCCGCAACGGCTACAGGCTCCGGAGGAGGTGATTGACCGTGTACTGCAGCTCAGCACGTCCGCCGGTGTGTGATTGATCACCGCGTTAAAAACGTACGGAGTCCCGCAGTAGGCTACGTCGCCTAGGTGGAGAGAGTGGCGGGCGGCCCTACGAGAACTCCTCGTAGACTACGGCAAACGCACACGCCGAAGGTCAGGCTCCGACGGTAGCTAATATATGAAAAAGGAAGGAGGAAAATAAGTAATCTACTTCCTACTCGCACATGTGTTTTGCATTAACATGGCACTGTGATATAGACGCACACACAATACTTAACATACTTTATTTTCTGAAGCCGTCAAGACTTGTTTTAACTGGAAGATCAATTATTGCAGATGTTTGAGGACTGTGTCCTATGAACAACATTGTTAACACGTCCAAAAAAGTTAGAACCATATGGGGTTATCTGGTCATGTCAATCATTTTTACCGGTCATGGACATGAAAGCAGTTTATTTAAATAATCCGATTTTCAGTTTGCCTGTATTTGAAGAGAATTGCAGGGGTGATGAATTTAGCATTAGGGGGGGTGTCTTTACTTCAATCACTTGTCTGTATAATCTGCACCAAAGCCACAGAAAGACATAGGTGTCTCCAAAAGCTTGATTGTCACTTGGATGTATGTCTAACTGACTGGATCCAGAATCAATACTTAATCTTTACTGAAATATCAATATGCATCTTCACTAAACTTAGCAATGTAGTCGTGACTCGTGAGTATGGCTTTTGGTGTTCAAATGACTTGGTTATAGATGCAGATCTGTTGATATCCAATGATGTGAGTAGGCCTACATCTTGAGTAAGTTCTTACTTAATAGGGCTGCGGACCAATTCTCTTGACTCTTTTGAGTAGGCTACCTAACATTGCCTTACTTCACCTTCTGTTCTAGTTTTAGTTGAATGACACTGAGGCATTTATCGGGGGGGGGAAAGCGATAGGATGATCTCCGTATTTATGTACAATTAACACCAAAAGGACAATGGTAACCATATAGATCTAGATATAATCCTCACATCATAACTATATTCAGATGTCAAGCATTATAAACTCATATTCATCTCTTGGAAGTTGAATCGGTTGCAATGCACACGACAGGACATGGCTTTAAGGCATGAACAATAAGTAACTACATTTTTATTCTTAATCTGTAAGACTCTAAGTAATTACTCTGGTCCCTATGTTATTTACCCTATGGTTGAAACCAAAATCAAATAAAGAAATGCATAGTGTTTCAATATCTTGGTCTATGCTCAATGCCCTCTCTTCCCTTGGACCCTGCCTTCACCATGTCTTGAAGCTATCATGACTGGCTGTCATTCATGGACATGCAACAACCGTTCAGAGGATGGAGACACGAGGAAACAGTTTGCCGCTGCAAGAGAAGGTAAGAGGATGCAAGTTAGCAGGAGATCTGACCGTCACAAAATACTAGGAAAACCACTGGGGCCCTGGCGGCTCACCGGGTGGAGCGCGTGGGCTTAGTCCTGTTCGCAGTAGCCCGAGTTTGATTCCTGCCGGTGGTCATTTGCTGCCTGTCCTCCCCTCTATCACTCATACCTTCCTGTCTATTCTCACTTTATAATAAACCATAAAAAATGCAAAAATAAATCTCCCTAAAAAAAACAAAAAACAGTAGGAGGTAATGACGTCAGGATTTACCTTGTTCATTTGGACAGGTTGTTTAGAAGGCACCCCATCTCCATGGTGTCCAATAGTGCATACATGATGTCAGAGTCGGCTCCAGAGCAGATCTACTGGAGGGGCATGGGTCGCCAGCGGGGGGGCACTGCCTTTTGTGAAATATTTTAACGCAAAAAAAGGGGGAGGGATGTCGTGGATGCTAAACGCAAATAAATGGAGTTTAACCACCTCTGCTATGTCATAAATAGTTTATTCACATCAACAGTTTATGAACCTCCAAAAAAACATTAAGTAGGCTAGGCCTGGCACTGTTTATAAACCTAGAGAACAGCCTCCACAATAATCAAAAACACCCCTGACAACCTATAAGCTTTAAGCCCAGTTCAGACCAAAGATTCACCTTGCAACTCGCAACTCCTTGCTACTCCTTGCGACGAGACGGGCTGCGACGTTCTAAAACTGGGCCGTTCACACTGGCTGCAACGTGCTGCAACGGGCTGCTGTGAACGCTCTGGCACAGCTGAGAGCCGCAACAGCATTATTTGCGTAGGTTAGGTTAGATTAGTTAGGTTTGCAATTAGTTAGGTTTGCAATTAGTTTTATTTTTATTTTGCTTGAGAGTAGGCTAGAGTTACTGTGTTTTGTCATTCTCCGGATATCGGATATTTCAATCGGATATTTTTATGCTGAAGTGGACAGTACGGTACCGGGAGAGTAAGGCCGTGACGTACAAGTTGTTCTGTGCTGTGATTGGCTGAAGAGAAATAGTTAAATTGCCGCGTTCTAAAACTGGACCTTTCGATTTCCACAGCATTAAGAAGACCCGTGTAATATAAGGGATAATTTATAGAACGCCGGTCATTATCGGGAAAGTAAATAAAATAATGACCTGTGGTAGGAGGGGCATTAATGACCGCTAGGGGGGGCACGGCCCCCAAATGCCCCCCCTTAGCGCCGACACTGCATGATGTTCATTTGGAACATCATTATAGTAAATGGGAGGTCTATTTTTATATCTTCAAACATCCTCATCCATATGAACAGCCACCCACACCGAACGTGTCCCAGCCTGAAACTCTTACTTATTCCTCTATTTAAGATTCTTCCATTAGTCGATGTGTGTCTAGTCTGATCAGTCTCGAAATCCTCACATTATTATGACATTTTTATTTATCCATCAACCGACTACACAAGAGTTCGGGTCCATTCTCTGAGTACCGAATAGACGTCCCCTTTCCACTCAGACACATGTTTAGAGGCATCTGTCTGTATGAATGCACAGAATGACGTAAAACAAAGTAACAAGCCATATTGACCATACAGTACTGCTCTGTCCCTTAGCTTTCTTTTCCCATACATAAGCTAGTTAAAACCCATTAACTTGTGAATAAATGTGCCAAGAGGCTGCAAACAAATGTGAAGTGAATTACTTTATTCCTTACAAGCTAATTCAGTGACTTTAGCTACATTCAATCGATTTGTTATTTTGACGAAAAATTTAATGTCATACATATATTTTTTTCCATGCACAAATCAATTGATATTCATCCGTATGAAACTGCAATATCATTTGTCATGTCTTTCATTACTCTTCATCCGATAGTGTTAAACATTATCCATTGCGTTGAGGAGACCTATCAGATGGTTTATGTGTAGAGGCAGTTCACAGAGGCCTCTGGAAGCCCGGCTCCTCACTTTCATTCCCTTCCGCTCAGCAGTCACTTAACCCTAGATCACATACATCTGTTCCTCAATCTGTGCCTTATGAGCTGCTTTGTTTTTCTGTGTGTGTGTGTGTGTGTGTGTGTGTGTGTGTGTGTGTGTGTGTGTGTGTGTGTGTGTGTGTGTGTGTGTGTGTGTGTTGGGGAAAATAGAGGGTGTGGTGATGGTGGGAGGGGGGGATGGGGTACTTCACGGTACCGCCATAACTCTTTGGTCACTCGGAATAACTGATAAACGATGAGCACTCCCATTAAAAGGTTTTGGAAGTGGGGAGAATTATTTTCAGAGCCTTGGCTCTGCCATCATGTTGAGCGTGTCCGCCGTGTGTAGCATGTCGCATTAGGCGGGGGAGATAGGGGGGGGACTGCAGATGTGAACGTAAGCACGCTTGGCCTGCATGTTAAATGGAAATGTCACAGTGATAAAGAGTGCACCTCCGCTCCCAGGGCTGTGTGTGAGTGTGATGAGTAGGGACTCTGTTCAGGAGGCCCACCCTAAATCCTTCAAGACATCAGCAAACAGAAAGCAACAAATAAACGAGGCGGATGAACACACACACACACACACACACACACACACACACACACACACACACACACACACACACACACACACACACACACACACACACACACATACACGCACACAAACACGTAGACTAGACACACATTCTCAGACCTAGCGGTAATGCTGCTGCGATCCGACCGTAGTTTTATGTTTTAATGCTACTTCATGTTGCAATCCAGCAGATAAAACTTGCAGCAGAATTCTGTAATGTGTGTGTGTGTGCGTGTGTGTCTTCTGGACTTGCGGTGAATAAGAAAGGACGAGCAGGAGGGGGGATAAAGGAAGGCAGCTCTGCAGGGCCGTGGGCCCCAGGCCTGACACAGAGGTGTGTGAGAATGGAGGAACAGCGTTCTACCAGTGGGGCGTTCGAGGAGCACAATGGCCCCTGTGAGTAGAGAGAGACACGGAGAGAGAGGCAGACGTCCAACATGTAAAAATCACCAGGGGTGAGAGGGAGGAAGGGGAGATGGCGAATGGCCGGGCATGATGCTGTGCCTTTTAAACACACCTCACATAACGTAGCATGAATGAGCCCTTAAAGGTATCGGCTTCCAGTCAATAAACAGGGGAATCAGGCAACTGGTTCAGGGGGAGTTGAACCGCACACACGCATGCATACGCACGCACATGTACAGACACACACACACACACACACACACACACATGCATGCATGCGCGCACACGTGTACACATCCACACACACACACACACACACACACACACACACACACACACACACACACACACACACACACACACACACGCACATACACGCACATACACACGCACGCACACACACACATGTACACACACACACACACACACACATAGGCACAAACACGCACACACACACACACACACACACACACACACACACACACACACACACACACACACACACACACACACACACACACACACACACACACACACACACACACACACACACACACACAGATCAAGTTATGGCATGACAGTGTACATTAAACTAGCCGTTCGAAGCTTAACAAGTCCAACCTCACAAGCTCCATGTTAATAACTTGGCAGGCCCCTGCGCCGGGCCGGTAACAAAACCCTAACCAAACACCATATCTTTTTTTCTTTCCCTTTCCCTTTTTTCCCCAATCCTAAAATACAGTAGCAGCTGAAACGGTGTTTGACATTCATGCTTAACATCCAGCATTGTTTCCACTTCTTTTTTTTTCTTCTTCTTCTGAGACACTGAATGGCTACCAAAGGTTTTTAATATTCTTCCCGCCTCTGTTTCCCCCCCCCCCCCCCTCCCCCTCCCCACACACACACGCACACACACACACACTGTTGCCCGGCCTGATGCCCCCCGACTGCTCCTGTGTCTAGCTTTGACGGTGGCTCTGTGAGGTCATGCGGCGCTGGCGTCTGCTCTCTGCCATGTGCGCCTCCGACGTACCGGGGGAGCGTGTGTGTGTGTGTGTGTGTGTGTGTGTGGTCAGCAGCGGAGGCAAACTGTCCCCGCTTGGATGACTGGTGACTTTCCACACACACACATTCAAACTGGTGCCCACACACACACACACACACACACACACACACACACACACACACACACACACACACACACACACACACACACACACACACACACACACACACACACACACACACACACACACACACACACACACACGCACACACGTCCAGACCCACTGTTCCTTATTGACATCCCTCCCCTTCCCTTTACACCTCTGACATGTTTTCCTCTGTCCCCCATCCTGACCATGCCCTCTCTCTAATTATCACTATCCCCTATAAGCACATATCGTACAGACATGCATGCCTCCGAAATGCACTCGCACACCTCATCGTTCTGCCCCCCCCCCCCCTCCCCTCTCTGTGGCCTCAGGGCATATGGTTTTACTGGGCAGGAGATAAGAGAGACGTGTCAGCCTGCGGTATTGAACAAACACATCTTTTATTCTTTATTCTCACACACACACACACACACACACACACACACACACACACACACACACACACACACACACACACACACACACACACACACACACACACACACACACACACACACACACACACACACACACACACACACACATTCTTATTTTATACTTTATTCTCCCCTTGTTTGACTTCTCCTCCTCCACTTCCATCCTGGCTTACTCGTCCCTCATCTCTCTCCCTTTTCAACTCCTCTCTTCTCCCTCTGCTCTGCCCCCCTGCCTCTGCTCTCCCTCCTCAACTCCTTGACTGTCTCTCTCACTCATCTCCCCTCTCCTCTGTCCTATCTTCACGATGGAAGAGAGATAAAAATGCACCTTGTCTCTCAGGTGGAGAAGTGAGTTTGCTTGCTGTGTTTTGCGGATGAGGGGGTGTGTGGGCAGCACTGCACAATCACAACAATCAGATGCTCTGGAGGAGCCAACGCCGTGGGGGGCAGGCAGAGTTAAGGGCCAAAGACTGGGCCCTAGAAAGAAGAAGGGAGACAGAGTACCGTCCCCTCCTCCACCCCGCCCACAGCCTACTCCTTAGCCCCTCGTTCACTCCACCGCGAGAAAGGATCTCTCTCTTCTCTCCCCTCTCCTCTGTCTCTGTCTCTCATTCCTCTCCCTCCCTCCCCCTCCCTCCCTCCCTCCCTCCCTCCCTCCCTCCCTCCCTCTAACGTACACTGCTGGAAAAGGGTGCATGCTCCTTTTGATGGGAGAAGGAAAAAAAATGTTGTCTCCCCCGTGCCAATATGAGTCTCTGCTTCCATTTATCTCCCTGCTCCCTCACTGTTGGGTCTAAACACACAGTCAAAGACACGCACACACACACACACACACACACACACACACACACACACACACACACACACACACACACACACACACACACACACACACACACACACACACACACACACACACACACACACACACATGCGCACAGTCTGTCCCATTTTGAGGAGGCGCGTGTCAGGTCTTTCCCGGTACAGCGTGCATGCTGGATTTGCTTTGCTTTCTGATTGCCTCGGTGTCTGCGGTGGCTCGATCAAGTTACTGTTTAAACCAGTTCAATCAAAACCAAAACGTGTGCATGGGGAGTGTGCGTGTGTGCGTGTGTATTTGTGTTTGTGTGCAGGACTTTGCATGTGTGTGTGCTCGTGTGCAAGTGCAAAAGGGAGATCAAGTGCATATATGCGTTTAGCGTTACACGCACATATGCACATAAGCGTTCGCTAGTGTGGGTGTGTGAACATGTGTTGGTTCGTGTTTGTATATGTGAGTGAGTTAGTGTGTGTCTGTGCCTGCTTGTCTTTGTTGGATGTGTGCGTGGGATCGTGTGTGTGTCTGTGGGCTCGTGTTCATGTGTGTGTGTATGTGTGTGTGTGTGTGTGTGTGTGTGTGTGTGTGTGTGTGTGTGTGTGTGTGTGTGTGTGTGTGTGTGCCTTCATGGAATCTGTGCCAGTGGTGGGAATAGCACTCTTTCAGCTGCTATTATTAGAATGGCTCTGTTCCACATCGGTCCGCTATTGCCTCTCCGGGCTCCCGGTTGAACGCAGCCATTTCATTGCTATCTGGGCGGAGGAGGAAGGCTGGGCCATCACAGCTCCCGGTCTTTAAGAGCCGCAGCAGCAGAGAGATACATTGTGCCCTGTCAGCTCGTCCGTCCTGGAGAGGCGCATAATGGTTGCCAGAGGCTTGTGGTGCACTTAGCCTTTCATTGTTTTGCTTCAAACACAGACACACAGAGTGACACACGCACATACGCACACCCAGACACGCCTTTGACCAGTAAGTATTTCAAGGGTACAATTCTGGTTATGATGATCTCTCACATGGTATTTAAGTCGTCGGAGGAGTTGTGTGTACACGCACACGCACACGCACATACGCTTATGCCACCCGGTTCCTGACCCCCCACCTGACTATCAGCGTCATGGAGTGTCTTCCATTTCAGATAAGTGCAGCAGTGATACTGACAGGGTCACGACGGACCAGCAACGCCTTGACCTTAGAGACCCCTATCCAGATGGCGGGGGGGGGGGGGGGGAGAGAGAGAGAGAGAGAGAGAGAGAGAGAGAGAGAGAGAGAGACAGAGAACAATAACAACATGGAGAGGGTAGATCTGAATACTGATACACTACTGTTTCCATTTGAAAGCATGTACGCCTCCCACCATGTTGGTCGATATATGAGTGCATTGTGACCAAGTGAGCGGCCCCTTAGAACAGACCACATACCACCTGATAAGGCCGGCCTTCCACTGGGATCAACGTAGAGTCCGAACGCTTGGCAGATGTAAACGCTGTGTTCTTTTCTTAGAACCTCTTTAATGTTTTTTTTTTCCTTTATTTTTTTCTTTTCATTTCATTTTAGTTCCATATGCGATCCAGCACACAGCTGAATATGTCCCCCAACCCACCAACACCCAATTCCCCCCCACCCCCCCCTAATAATAAAGAAGAAGTCTCTCATCTGGAGGAAAGAATGAGACACAGAGATCAAATTTGCGCCCTGCACATTTTTTTTTCAGCTTTTTTCTCTCGTTTACTCGGTAGAAAAACAGTCCAAATAAACAGAAATGTGGAAAACTGTTATGAGAACATGACGCGGTGCTGTGAATAAGAGCCACTCTGCACAGCCTGTTCGCTGTCACAGGGTGTCAATCTGTCCACAGCCTCTGGTGGTCCGTGTCTGCCTCTATATCTGGATGTGTTTGTGTGTGTCCGTATTGATGTGTGCGTGTCTATATCCGTGTGTGTGAGTGTGCGTATTTCCGCCCCAGTGTGCAGGCGCACAGGCGTTTGTGTGTGTGTGTTTGTGTGACACTACATGTCGACGGTGTTTTGATTGCATGTGTGTTTCCTCGGCGCAGAAGGAGAAAGACAGAGTGAGAGTGAGAGAAAATAAACGGTCTGCTGCAGCAGGCCTGCCACTGGCCCGCATCACAACGCAGGCCTGGCGCCCGGCCGGCCCCCCGGTCCCCCGAGCCACCCTCTGACCCGAGACCGGCCCGCTGTGTGCTCAGGAATCTCACAGATCCATCCCGGAGCACAGCCCTGACCCGGGGCCAAGAGCTCTGTGAGTTCAGGAGTTCCAGTTGATGTTTATTTTTTCCTGTTTTCTATTGGCTCCAGCCGCGTGACCTCACGCCGGAGGGGGTCCGGGGCCGAGGAAGTTAAAACACTTCCAGGACGCCCCGGCGAGAACGCCTTGCCAGAGACGATGGTGAAGTAGGTCTCTTTTTTCTTCTTATAAATATAGTCTGCCTTTGGAGCCGCTTTTAGAAACATTTGGCTTTGATTTATTCCTCAAAGTTGTTTTTAGACGAGCTCATTGTGATGCTGTCAGTGATTTGGGAGCCAAATATAGACCATATTCTGGTGACATCTTCAAAGTCTGTTCCTCCGCTGTCGGACACACCTGGCTCTCTCTCTCGCTCGCTCTCTCTCTTCTTTTCTCGGTCTCCACACACACACAAACACACACGCACACACACACACACACACACACACACACACACACACACACACACACACACACACACACACACACACACACACACACACACACACACACACACACACACACACACACACACTCACACACACACACACATATTTAAAGAGGATGTAATCTTTTATCCACGGTTTCCTCTCCGACCCTCCCCCGCCCCCCTCCCCCGCCCACTGGCTTTCTTTGTGAGTCTCTGTGAAAAGCAGCACGAGTACAGCAGTAGAAAAATACTGCCGACAAACTGTCATTTCCTCTTCTTCTTTATTTTTCCAGGCGTTGGTTGGTGCCGTCCACTGCCCCCACCCGTTCCCCCTGTACACACACACACAGCTGATACTAGCTAATGAGGCTGAAACAGGCTCACACACACACACACTCACACACACACACACACACACACACACACACACACACACACACATACACACACGCTCACGCCCACTCTGGGTGGTCGTATTATCAATGGGACGATGTATTCTGCAGTCCCCTTCCGGAAGGATATGACAATGATTGGCCACGGGGGGAATATATTGGCTCCCCTCTCGTCATATCGTTAAGCAGAGCGGAGGAACTCCTGGTGAACCTCTCCTGTAGACCCCCCCACCGTGTGTTCCAGGGGTCGGGGGCTGCTGCTCCGGTATCAAAGGCTTCAGCTGGAGCTGTCACTGGTTTATAACCTGATCAAAAAGAAATCAGCGTTGTCTGTTTTTATCAATGGACAAAGCACAGCTCGTCGACGCTGCTCTTCTCCTCTTATCTCTGGTCTTGTCTGGTGGAGTAGATGTCGTCACGCAGCTACAAAAATGTTGTTGCTTCGGAGCCTCGACGCACAAAGGAGAGTTTTCTTCTGGGTTTGTCTCCCAGAGGTTTGTCTGGACCGCTGTCCTCCTCGCGTCTGTCCTCGGCCTTCACATCAGGCGTCCTCATCCCCCCCCTCCTCTGCTACAAACAACCAGCTTGTGTCCTTACCCAAGAGGTGGGGGCGGGGGGGTGGGGGGGGGGCTGCCTGATCTGCCACCCCAGCACTAACGACCTGACCTCTGTTCAAATCGGGACGGTCCGGTCGCACAAAGAAGCCCCAGTGGCCGCTGGCCGTAGTATCAGGGGTGCTTGTCCCCCCCCCCCCCCCCCCCCCCCCATCCCGTTATCTAGCGAGCGCTGGGGGTTCAGATAGGGGAGAGGGTATTCTATCCGGGTTAAAGGTCACCACGAATGCCACATGTTCGGCCGTCTGTCACACACAGCCCCCCCCCCCCCCTCATCATCACCCGCCCACCCACCCCGTCTCCCCTTCTGTCTCAGCCCCACCCTCGGGTGACGGCGTGGCCGCGGCGTCGGGTGTCGCCGGGCGGCCTGCAGCGGCCTGACCTCTCTGTGATTCATTCAGAGGCTCCGGTTCCACATGAGGGGCCTGGCACGCGGCCCACGCCCCGGTCCAAGTGGGTCAGGCGGGCCGGCGCAGATGGCCCCTCGCTGATGTGTTTGGCGGGCGAATGTGTCGGGAGAGGGGAGACAACCGATGTCCATGGCTTGGCCGTGGGACTGTTTACGACAGACTGTCAGGGCTACCACCTACATCGCTCTGGAGCGCTGCTGGTGAAAACACGGTGGGATTTAGACGTGCATCATTGGCATTAAAACGTACTTTGTGAATGCTGTGTTCACCGGTAAAGGGATTCCTCGCTCGAGGAAAGATGGTTCTGTGCTGAATTGGGAAATGTGCGAAATAGTGTAAACATGTTCACATTCAGTGAGATAATCCTTTCTCACACACTCTGGCCGTGGAGGTGACCCTGTCCAGACGGAGGCGAGCGCTCAGCTCCATGGCCGACCGTATTACTGCTGAGGAGATGAAATATGAGACTGACTCGCTGTCGTGGATCAATAACCTGGCCTCTCCCCCCCCCACCCTCCCCCCCACCAGCCTGGCTGCTCTGCCTCTCCCCCCCTTGCCTCCTTGCTATCTTTGTTCTTTATTTCATTCTTCCCTTCAATGGTTTTCCTTTCCTGTGTTTGTTTGGTTTCAGTTACTTTTTATCTTTCGTTCGTACGTTGATTCTTTGTTTCCGTCTGTCTCTCCTCCCTCCCTCCCTCCCTCTTACCCTCTATCTCTTCCTCCCTCCTTCCTTCCAATCATCACCCCCTGCTTCCCCTCCGAGCTCTTTTTGCTTTCTCCATGCATCCACTACCAAGAAAGCACCACCCTATCACTCCACCCCCTCCGCCCCCAGCCTGCTTCCCCATCGATCGACTCCAGCAGCAGCAGCAGCAGCAGCAGCAGCAGCAGCAGCAGCAGCAGCCTGGGTCTGTTATCCTGATGCCCTGGAGGAATGTGGTGGCAGGAACCACTAGGATGGGAGCCGCCCCAGACCCCACTGTAGTGCCGCTCTACACACACAAACACACACACACACACACACACACACACACACACACACACACACACACACACACACACACACACACACACACACACACACACACACACACACACACACACACACACACACACACACACACACACACACACACACACACACAGCTGGCTAGTTGAATCCATATGAGCCATTGAGGTGTGTGTGTGTGTAAGTTTTCACACAGGGATAGATTTGTCTTTGTCAGAGGGATCCACGTGATGTTCACTTGGAAAGGAACAAGGAACTGTACATTTAAAGTTGTGTGTGTGTGCGCGTGTGTGTGTGTGTGCGTTTGTGTGTGTGTGTGTGCGTGCGTGTGTGTCCAAGGCTTCCATGTGGCACTGGGGGACAATTCACAGTGTGTCATTTTGAGTGTTAATGAGTGTTTGTGTCCATATATATGTCCGTGTGTGTTTGTGTGCATGTGTGCTTATGGCCAGATTCTCTTCATTACCACTTGGGAGCTTCTTCTTCTTCTTCTTCTTCTTCTTCTTCTTCTTCTTCTTCTTCGCTTCTTCTTCTTCTTCTCTTCTTCTTCTTCATTCTTCTTCTTCCGTCTTCTTCTTCCTTCTGCTTCTTCTTCTTCTTCTTCTTCCTTCTTCTTCTTCTTCTTCTTCTTATTCTTCTTCTTCTTCTTTCTTCTTCTTCTGCGTTCCTTTCTTCTTCTTCTTTCTTCTTCTTCGTCTTCTTCTTCATTCTTCTCTTCTTCTTCTTCTTCTTCTTCTTCTTCTTCTTCGTCTTCTTCTTGCCTTCTTCTGCTTCTCTCGTCTTCCGTTCCTTCTTCTTCTTCTTTCTTCTCTTTTCTTCTTCCTTCTCTTGTCTTTCTTCTTTTCTTCTTCTTCGCTTCTTTCTTCTTCTTCTCTTTTCTTCTTTCTTCTTCTTCTTCTCCTCCTCTTCTTCCCTCCTCTTTCCTCCGTCTCCTCCTCCTCCTCC
>NC_079432.1:17303209-17325709 GCF_026213295.1 Gadus chalcogrammus | reverse complement strand
ACACACACACACACACACACACACACACACACACACACACACACTGACACACACAAGCAGACCCGCTCTAACATACCAAACACAGGAATGAAGGTTACTTTAACACTCTTGAATGTTATACAGATTATATTCAAGAGTGGTAAAAAACCATTTCAGTGTAATTAAAATACAAATTTCAGTTGGTATTGGCAGCGAAAAAATATATGTATGCTTGCATACCCATCACATGTGGTGATATCAACATGTTATTTTCACACATGTGTTATGGGCATCAACTCAGATGCTGCAACTCGTAGCAAACACACACTTTGTTCATCTGTTACTAGGGAGTTCCCATGGCTGACCCCCGATGGAATCACCCAGAGCAATGAATCTTATGCCAGTGTACACCCTGGCCATACCTCTAAGCAGTAGGGCTGCAGGACTGCATAAGGGGGGGGGGGGGGGAGGGGGGTTGTAAAATAAGCGCTGCAGTGTCTCTTAACTACAGGGTCACAAGTTCCATCCCAAAATATACTCCAGCTAGCTGATGTTTTATGAGCCTTGTGTAAAAGAGCCCTGTGGAGGAGATGGTCAGAGTGCCTCCCAGGGCATTCCATCAATCCCTTATTCTATGTGCTTCTATGTCCATGTCTCATGCTACGCATACAAGAGTGGTAATGCTGTGTGCGACCCACTCAAAACACACCCCGGTCCCTGGACATCTGTCCCCCTGGCTCACCCCAATCAGACAGCACCCTCCCAGCATACCTCACCCCCTCCCCAAAAGGTCAAGATGATGCAAACAAGTTGCAAGACTTGTTTTTATCTCCATCAGTTTACACATTTGCACAACTGATACAGCATTAACTTGGTGTGTCTGTGCCTGGTTGTGATTGTGTGTGTGTGTGTGTGTGTGTGTGTGTGTGTGTGTGTGTGTGTGTGTGTGTGTGTGTGTGTGTGTGTGTGTGTGTGTGTTACAAAGAGGAGGGTCTTGTTGTCCTTGTAAAGAGGGGTCTCTGTCTCTCTCTTGCTGTCAATCTGTCATTATTAGGGCAGTGTGTGAAGAGAGGAAGGGTCAGGGCTAAGTGTGTTTGTGTGTTTCTCAGCATTTGCGTGTGTCTGTTTGTGTTTGTCCGAGGGTTTGTGTGTTTGTATGTTCATGTGCGTTTGTCCGAGTGTCCGATTGAGTGTGTGTGTGTGTGTGTGTGTGTGTGTGTGTGTGTGTGTGTGTGTGTGTGTGTGTGTGTGTGTGTGTGTGTGTGTGTGTGTGTACGTTTACATCTGTCAGTGTGGAAATCACTAAGCTGTGTTATCAGCTTTGGGAGCCTGGGAAACCGGAGTAGACTGAGATACACAGAGCACAGATAAAGACTGGGGTCGAGGAGGGGGAGAGAAAGAAAGAAAGAAAGAAAGAAAGACCGGGAAGATGAAAAGAAAACAGGAGAAGGAGTGAATGAATGTGAGGTTCAAAATCATTAAAAGATTGACATAAAGCAAAGAGAGTGATAGTGACTTAGTGAGTTACCTCGAAGAATTGGAATCGTGAATTACGTTGAAAGTGTAAAAACTAAATAATTATTTGAGGTTATTTGAATAAAGTTCCAATTATGTCATTGTTTAGTGGTGTTGGATGATGGCTGGTTTAAGCTGCCTCACCTGGCCGAGTCAGACTGATTGGGCTCTTGGGCTGGATGAGGCTGCACACCTGTTGCACATTGAGCAATCAGTGTGCACAGGTTAAACCAACCATCAGCACACACACTCAGACAGATCTCCTGCATGGCAGCGTGTGAGACCTTCTGCTCTGCATAAACACCACCACCCTGTGGCCTTGGTGTGGAGGAGCCCAGCAAAGCCACCTAGGTGGCGTGTGGCGCCCACCTAGGTGGCGTGTGGCGCCCACCTAGGTGGCGTGTGGCGCCCACCTAGGTGGCGTGTTGTGCCCTCCTAGGTGGTGTGGAGCATGGACATTGCTATAGTCATGTTTTCCGTAAGTCTGAAGTATGTGGGTTTCACCACACACGGTAAATGGTAAATGGACTGCACTTCTATAGCGCTTTTCTAACTAGTGGCCACTCAAAGCGCTGCACAATATTGCTTAACACTCACCCATTCATGCAAACATGCACACACCGAAGGCGGTGTCAGCCGTGTAAGGCCACAGCCAGCTCGTCTTGAGCAGTCAGGGTGAGTTCCTACCCTCCGCACATTACCAGACATTATTATGATTGCATTATTTTCAAGCTAATGTCATCACTCCCCAGACTTCCCTGTGCTGTATGTACAGCACAGGGTTGAGGACATGTCATTAAACAAAGGGGGAGGGCTTGCTCTCGCCCATGCAGGGGGCATAAAAAGACACAACAACAAACAAACCAAAAAAACAACAGATGGACGGTGTGCTGTCCTTAACCTAGATCCCCTCCCTCTAATCCCGCCTTCTCTTGGAGAATGTTTCTGCACGTGCCAGGGTCGCCCGGGGGAATCCCGCCAAGCGGACGCTCCTGATCTCCAGATCTGGACGCGCTCCAGGGGATAACTAGCTGACTCACCAACACGCCACCACTACATCCACACCACTACCACTACTAACACCACCACCACTGCCACTACTACTACCACTACCACCACTATCACTACTACCGCTACCACCACTATAACTATTACTACTACTACCACTACCACTACCACCACCACTAGCACCACCACCACCACCTGCATCACTACCACCACTACCACTCCCACAACCACCGTTACCATCCCCACCCCCACACCACCCCAACACCATAACGTGAGCAGCGATCGGTGTGACTCGTGTGTGTGTGTGTGTGTGTGTGTGTGTGTGTGTGTGTGTGTGTGTGTGTGTGTGTGTGTGTGTGTGTGTGTGTGTGTGTGTGGTGGGGGGGTGTGTGTGTGGGGGATCTCGGTCGGTAGACGGTCGGCTGTCAGGCCTGGCGAAGGGGGCTAATGTTGAGGCGTCAGTCAGCTGATTCAGAGCCAGAGGCTGGCAGTGGAGGGAGGGGATGGGTCACATCACTCAGCTGATGGGGGGAGGGGGGGTTAGCAATGGGTCAGGGTGGGGCAGACAAGACGGGGAGGTGGGGGAAAGGGCAGGGGGGTGTTCACTCAGCCGGTCTACAATCGTTAGAGGTAACATTGTGAAACCAGGTCATTGGTCGGATTAGCCCCAACCCCGCACATTACCGCCGCCATGACCCCAGCTTTCCTACCCCATGCCCCCTCCTCTGCCCCCCTCTCTGACCCTGCCTGTCACGATCCAACCTTTTCCCAGTCGCCCCCGCTCGGCTTCAGGGGTGTGCCTTCTCTTCCTGATTAATGAATGCCCCCTGTAAAGGTGTCTGTGACGCTACCTTAATACGCTAGCCACCTCCCCCCCAGTGCCCCGCCCGCCTCATCCTCCTCACTGCGTGTAAGTCCAAGTACGCACAGATGGACTTGGACTTCCACGGCTTCGGTTTTACTGAGGGGGAAGTGGCGTCTGCAGTGTAGAAAAGTAGACATCTAAGCTAAACTAATACTGACAAACGAAGCAAATATTATCAACATTTTAAGTGATGAGAACACATAATAACAAGAAAACAACATTTGAATGCTGCTACTCTAACACGTGCCCTCACTAGGTAGCTAGCTGGCTGCATTGTCGCCACTGTTGCGCGTTTAGCCACGGGTCAAGAAGGATGCATCAAGAGCTTTGCCAGGTCAGGGCAGAGGTCTGCGTGGGTCCAGGGGATTGCACTGTAAATTAGTTGATTGGAAATCCCTCATTACGCGCCTCTAAGCTGTCTCAGGGTGCCTGTCGCACGCTAAGCTGTCGCGCCAACTGTCGAGAGCGCGGGAGAAGGGGGAGACTGGGCGGGGGGGGGAGGGGGGAGGAGACTGGGGGGTGGGGGAGGATGAGGAGACAGAGGGGGGAGGAGGAGAGGAAGGATGATGAGGAGAATGACAAGTGGGGAGACAGGAGATTATAGAGAGCTGTGATTCACAAACCGTAGCTATTACTGGCTTGAAGAACCCTTCACCCCCAGGATCATCTCTACACACACAATGTAGCCGGGGGAAAGGAATGAGACACAGGCTCACAGGTGCTTTAAAATAGACATTGTGGTCATTGGTCAAATTATGTTCTTTTTTGTATGTGTTTAATGTAATGAGGTCTATAAATAGATGCTAATGAATGTCCATTTTGAGACGGTTTGGAATTGGTCTAAGGTCCATCTGATGTGAGGTGACCTAGCTATTAGGGATGGGTCGGTCGCGAACGATTCAGTCAGAACGAACGAATCCCGAAGGTGAACGACGAGAACTGATTCCTAAAACAAGAGAGCAAAAATATGGTCACGTAAATAATATATACAAACGAACAGAGCTTTGTCTCCCCGCAACCTTATATAGATTGAGTCTAAAACGTTCTTATCGATTCAGCCAATAAGAGCAGTGCCGTGTTCTCGTAACCAGGAGGAGCATGTTACTCATGTCAGATCTTTCCTCCGCCGCCTCCTGGACAGTTCCCTGTATGTTAAGGCAGAGAAATGAGAATTTCATGAACCCTCAGTCTCCTCCTTTCTAATACATCATTGCCAAAGACTGCTTGCTGATGGATCCAGCTAAGGTCTCAGCAGTGACCTCCTGGCCAGTCCCGGGAACACGCAAGCAACTGCAGCGTTTCCTGGGGTTTGCCAATTTCTACCGGCGTTTCATCAGAGGTTTCAGCTCCATTGCGTCTCCCCTCTCGGCCCTCACCTTATCCAAGACATCCTTCCGCTGGACTGACGAAGCGCAAGGCGCCTTCGACACCCTCAAGACTCGCTTCTCAACTGCTCCCATCCTCCAGATCCCCGAACCTGAGCGTCAGTTCATTGTGGAGGTGGACGCATCCGGCGTGGGGGTGGGGGCGGTTCTGACTCAGCGCTCCACCGTCGACCAGAAGATCCACCCCTGCGCCTTTTTCTCCCGCCGCCTAACTCCCAAGGAGAGGAACTACGATCTTGGTAACAGGGAGCTTCTGGCGGTGAAACTGGCCATTGAGGAGTGGCGCCACTGGCTAGAGGAAGCCAAGGTGCCATTCATTGTGTGGACTGATCATCGCAACCTAGAATATATTTGATCTGCCAAGAGACTGAATTCCAGACAGGCCCGCTGGTCACTGTTCTTTGACAGGTTCAACTTCACACTTTCCTATCGACCTGGGTCTCGTAACATTAAACCAGATGCACTTTCCCGGCAGTTTCCTGAGTGTCCTGATGAAACGGTTGAGCTCTACTGCCAGCGCTGTACTGTCATAATCCGCTCATGGCTTTCCATCCCATTGCCAGCCCTGCCAGTACTTTTCGGGATCACCTGCCTGCCACTCCCACCTCATCAGTGCAACCACTTTCACCTGTGTTCCCTCACCTTATTTAAACCCACTCCTTCCACTCCAGATTGTCTCAGCAGCATGCAAAGCTCTCTAGTACTATTTCCTGGTTTGCTTCCTTGGCTTCCACCCTGCTTGTCCCTGACCTGTCCTCGTCGTTCCTGCCCTGGTATCCTGAACAGCCTTCTGTCCCTGACCCCTCTGCCTGCTCGCCCCTTGTCTGTCTCCAGTAAGCTTGGTTTCCCGTTTTGGTCAATAAAACTGTTGAACTGTTCCAACGCTGGTCTCGGTCTGTGCTGTTCTTGGGTCCAACCTCACGCCCCATTACACCAACTACAAATCTCCTTGTTTCTCATTTCAGAATTCGGGTCCCCTTAGTGTAATGGCCGTGTGACAAACAACACATTAGCTGCAGCAGTGCCCAATGCTTTTTGATGACATGCGGTGGACTCCCTTTACAAGAATGGTCATAGCGGTGTTAGCTTACAGTCTACCGTGTCTGATTACCCTTTCATATTGACTCGCTCTCTGTCTGTCTGTCTGTCTGTCTGTCTGTCTGTCTGTCTGTCTGTCTCTCACTCTCTGTCCCTCTGTCTCTCCACCTCAGACGGTCGTTATCCTTCCCAGACGGAGCTCAGCGGAGGGCGGTCAGCACTTCTTGTTGATCCTACCTGGAATCGATAGGCCAGCCGCGGCCCGGCTGACGCAGCAGAATGGAGCCCATCGATCACTTCTGTAATGGAATCACAACCCATCACGGCCCCCCAAGGTTACAGCTCACACAGCCAAATGCGTGTGTGTGTGTGTGTGTCTCTCTGTCCCTCTCAAAATAAACATGGATTAGCAGGGTTTTTGATGCGGAGGCAAATTGAGGCTAGTTATTGATGCTCGCTTCCCTTGATGTGGGACGTTTGACACACGCTGTGACGGTTAGTTTTGCCAATGGGTACAGCTCTAACTGTTTAACAGTGAGTGGTCAGCGGGGTGTTGTCCTGATACAGCGAGGGTGGTAAAGAGGCTGGACTTTTTGGGTACACGCATGGAAACTTTCCATGATAGATGTAGGTAAGATGTATGTTAGGTACCAGCCTCTAAGAACCCACCAGCTCCCTCTGGAAGCCTCAGGGGTTAGGGTTGATGGAGGTGGAAGGTCGGTCTTGGTCTCTCTCTCTTTCTCTCTCTCGCTCTCTCTATTCTTCCCCCAAGGTCATATTAAAGGGTACAAACGGGTCAGCAAAAAAATGTCTGAACCCTGGACTAAATCACGCACAAGCCTCGGTGCGCTTAGATTTGTCACGCTATTATACAACACTACATTACCCATAACCCCCAAATAATTCAGTGTACTCTCAAAAAACATGAATAAGAGTTGAGAACATATGTGTGGTTCCAGTCCAACAGATGTGTTACTGATTCTTTTGAGTGTTGCTACTGCCCATTCAAATGTCCACAGTCCCTCAGAGACAGAGGGAGTCCTGCTTTGAAAGAGACCAACTGACTTTGCACAAGTACTTCATTAACCAGGTTGTCTTAATTGACCATCCAAAAAGAACGTTAATTAATAGTTTCTCCAGGATGATTAATGAACGATGGTATATGATGATTAAATGTAGAATGATTTAACAATGTCCTAGGGCTGTTAATGGAGTCTAATTAGATACACTGGTTGTAGAGTGTGGTGTTCATTGAGATACACCCAGGAAGACCTTTCTGAAGGGGCCCGGGTAGGCTGGGGGGTTGAGGCCTGTTTACTGGGGGCTGGGTCCACGTTCCTCCTGCTGCCTTCACTCTGGTCCAGGAAACAGGAAGCATTTTGATAAGAAATATAAAAAGGACCAACTAGAGGAAATGGTTGTGTAAAGGGGGCCTGTTTGTTTCTCACGCCCACAAATATGTGTTGGGAATGAGATACACAATACACTTTTTTTTAATATTCTTTCAAGCAAAGTCTGACTCATTACCTCTGCCTAGATTTGGCTTTGGTGATTCAAGTTGAATGTGTGGAGGGAATGGCCCTGGCGTCAGGGGAATTTTTCAAGCAAAAGTTCTGCTCGATACCTATGCACATTTGGCCTGGCTAAATATAAAGTTTGTGAATGTATGGCACAGCCACGAATTAACGTCACTTTCAGAACCAATTCTCGAGCATATGTCCTAATTACTAATGTACAATTGTGCAGTGGTTTATTGAATGTTATTACATACAGACAGAACACATTTTTAATACACAGTGGTGCTATAATTACTTATCTTCCTTTCTGCCAGCGATCACTTCTATTTGGCGTAGCTGTAGCCTTCGTCGGCCCTGCCGTCTTGAACATTTATTTTGTGTTTTTTATTAATCTCTTTTCTATCTCTCTCTCGCTTGCATCTGAGTCGTGTTGGCGTTCCACACCTGAGGTGTGGCCTTGATTGGTGTGTTCTGCACACACCAATAGAGAAAAAAGTATTGATTCAATACAAAAGTTGGTTTTACTTTTTGAGAATCAAACCATGAAATGTTCAGAGATGTGTTTTTTTTAAGGTTATACTTCTCAGCTTTTAAGGAATGGCTTAAGGAGTGTTTTTTATGTTTAATGTTCAATGGGTCACCATGACAACGCACTGAGGAACACACAAACATTCACAGTTTATTCATTGGGATTAACAACTTATTTCTTGAGCTGGTTGAGAGGGTTTTGATGGTATGAAGGACCGGAAAACAAAAATCAACCCTAATGCTAACCCTATTCATTAAGTGCATTGATCTGCCTTGAGAATTGTTATTCATACACTCAATTGTAATTTTGAATATGAAACCGAGGTGAACCAAAAAAAACTGGTTAAGTGCATATATATATATATATATATATATATATATATATATATATATATATACAGTATATGGACTTCATTTATATAGCGCTTTCTAACCAGTGGGGACTCAAAGCGCTTTACAGTATAGCCTAACATTCACCCAATCATGCACACATGCACACACCGACGGCGGAGTCAACCATGTAAGGCGACAGCAGCCAGCTCGTCAGGAGCAGACAGGGTGAGGTGTCTTGCTCAGGGACACCTCGACACTCTCGATCCCCAGCTAGGAGGAGCCGGGGTTCAACCTAGCAACCTTCCGGTTACCAGTCAACCTCAGACACATGGCAAGAAACTTATGCTGCTTCTCTTAGATTTTATTATCTTATTGTCTATCTTTTTAATATTAGTATTGTCTTTATCTCTTGTGCACTTCAATGTTTACTTTTAGTGTTGTCTTATCTATTGTTTACTTTTAGTGTTGTCTTATCTGTTGTGCATCTGCACTTTATCTGTTCAACGTGGTATGGTGAGAAACGTCTTCTCGATTGCTTTGTATGTGTACATGTGAAGTAATTTACATTAAAGCTGACTTTGACTATTTGACTTGCTCTTTCCCAGTATGACTCCTGTCATACAGGGACTGGGGACACTCACTGGCTAACCACTCTCAATCTTCATTGTGTATGCTGATCCAACCTGCAATCTCATTGCCATTATGTCGTCTGATTGGTGTCTCCTGAATACTTACTCTGACCAGGAAGTGAGAACAGGTCGACCACCCACTGGAATGTTTCTGTGGTAACTTCTTGTCGTCACTTTAACTTATGGCTCAGTTTGACGCGTGCGTGTCTGATAAACACCACGCCATTTGCACATACAAGAAGACTTTCAACAAATAGACACAATCAATCCTATAACCGCTAGTGCTTCAACTGATAACATTCTTCATTTTAGTTGATCATCCCAGAGATTCTGTTGTTCTTCGTTAACACCCTGGTGAAGTAACACTAACAAGCTGGTCAACAAGGGCTTGAGCTCTTAGTGAAGATGAAGGTCTTATTCAGATCTTACCAGCTAATGATACATGAAAATAAACCAGCCGTCCAGTGGTCGGTCTAGTGTTCTAGTGGTACAGTGGTCCAGTGGTCTAGTGATCCAGTGGGTGCCTTTTTGTGCCTTGGCAGATAGTGTGTGTGTTTGTGTGTGTGTGTGTGTGTGTGTGTGTGTGTGTGTGTGTGTGCGTGTGCGTGTGCGTGTGCGTGTGCGTGTGTGTGTGTGTGTGCATGCCTTTGTGTACGTGTGTGTGTTTGGCGCGAAATCCATTTAAAGCTGATGACGCTAATTAAAGCGGTCAGAAAACAATCGGGAACGCTTGCTAAGCCGTCCAGAGACACCATGTGCACAGTTAATGCGATGTGTCTGTCTGTCCACTGCTGTGTGCGTGTGACCCACCCCCCCCGGCCCACGCCCCCCAAGGCCCCGGACAATACCAAGCAAATGTTAAACTTTCAGAAGGTTTTAAATAATCCAAGTAAACGAATCAAAGAGTTGTGTGAGAACGTCAGTATTGTGTTCAGTCCAACCTCTACCCCCGTGTTTCCGTCTGTGTGTGCGTTTGAAGGATTATCTGGTTGTGTTTCCATGTATTTATGGCAAGAGTTCTCCATGTGTCACGTTAATCAGGGCTCTTCCCGGTAGCTCCGCGGAGCACCTCTTGGGAACATCAATAGAGATGTGTAATGTAACCTGAGGGAGAAGTTGGAGAAATCTCCTATTTAGGCTGCTGCCCTGCTGTAATGCAACTCGACAAGCTTAACATACACAAATCAGCGGAGGCCTCCATCCACGAGCGCACATGAGCGCACACATGCATCCATAGCACTGCATCCACACACACACACACAGATGCATACATACCCTCACGTGCACATGCGCACACACTCATCCATAGCATGGCACAGACACAAACACATCTATACATACCGATGCATGCACATTACCACACAAAAACACAAGCTTGCATACACACAAACAAACACACACACGCACACACACACACACACACACACACACACACACACACACACACACACACACACACACACACACACACACACACACACACACACACACACACACACACACACACACACACACACACACACACACACACACACACACACCAACAAATGTGCATGCTAAAAGCAATAGGTTGAGAGAAAAGAGAGAGAGAGCAGTAAGTGAAACAGTAAGCTTCTCTTCCCTCGCTCTCCATGGAGGAGAGCGAGGGAAGAGAAGCTTGTGGGTGAAGGAGGGAGCCAGCAGCAGAGGGAGGGAGTGTGACAGGAAAAGAAAGGAGAGCGTCGTGGAGCAAAAAGGCCGCCGCCGCCGTGCAGACGGGGAGAGGGGCCCTGTCTTTTCTTTTTCTTTTCTTTTTTTCTTTTTTGTTTTATTGGTGTCAAGAAAGGAGAAATCAATAAAATACTTGTAGAAAAAAAAAGCCCCCTGGTTTTTTAAGAGCCCCATCGCCGGGGCAATTAAAGGGGCCCTTCAAAGGGCCGGCGTAATCAGCGGTGAAATAAAGATAGGAGCAGGCGGCTCTTTGGACGGCTCCACTCCTGTAATCTAACACCTTCTGCCCTGCACTCGCTGGCCCCTCACACTCAACATATGTGTGTGTGGGTCTCTGTGTGTGGGGGTCCCTGTGTGTGTGGGGCTCTGTGTGTGTGGTGCTCTGTGTGCGTGTGTTTCTGTGTGTGCATTTATGTTCCCAGTGTGTGTGTGGGTAGGCATGTATGTTCTTAGTGTGTGCATATATGTTCCAAGTGTGTATATGTCTCTGTGTGTGTATTTTATTTATTTTTTGTGCCATGCACCTATGTGTGTGTGTGTGTGTGTGTGTGTGTGTGTGTGTGTGTGTGTGTGTGTGTGTGTGTGTGTGTGCATGTATGCCCATGTCTGGGTGCTAACGCGTATACGTCTCGTTTGTTTCCCCGTGCTCTCCGGTGTGTGTGAGTATTGTGTGTGTGTGTGTGTGTGCAAACACACACACACACACACACACACACACACACACACACACACACACACACACACACACACACACACACACACACACACGCACACGCACACAGACACACACACACACTCACAGGCAGACACACTCAAACACAAGTTCATTCAAGTGAAGAATTCCTTTCAGCTTGTATATGGTTAGCAGAAGAAAAGTGTTGATGAACCTGTTCGGGCTACCCCCACTCTGCCCCCGCCGCCATCAGGTCACATGGTGTTTAACCCTCCACCTCTGACATCTGGAACCCTACCGGTTCAGAGGGATCACGGGGCAGACAGCTAGACGTAGCCCATCAGCTCCCGACCTACATACGTACATTCAAGCATACCGACCGGCAGACACACGCAGGGCAGGCCGGAGACGCCGTGTACCTGTGACCCCTGTCGGCTCCACCTGGCCATCTTATCTGCGGGGGCCGCGGCACTATCCATCATCTGTGTGCGTTCTCACCGCGATAACGCGCCCTGCAGATAGAGCCTGCGTGGCTGGTGTGTCAACGCGGGCCCAAGTCTCCCCCCGCCTCATTTCACTATCCTCGCCCCGGCTCAAAGAGGCACCAGGGTGTGTCTGTGTGTGTGTGTGCGTGTGTGCATGTCTGTGTGTGCGTGTGTGTGTGTGTGTGTGCATGTGCTTGTGTGTGTATAGGGAGAGAGCGGATTCCAGGGCTGAGCAATGAGTTTGTTCAAGGTACACAGAGGTCCCAATAGACAGGTGAAAGCCCCCCACCCCCACATCACCATGACCCAATGTCCCCAGCCCGTCGCCGGGCGGGCGGTGAGGTTCACCAGGGCTGGGGAGGGACGCAGGCCTCGACCTTGGGTCTGTGGAGTCAGCTTTATGGTAATCTCAGTCACAGCAGTCTTACTATAGCAGATAGCAGATAGCGTACGATAGCAGAGCTCCAGGGGAACTCCGCCACAACCACCGGGGATGGATGAAGACTTCAAAAGGGGATTTTAATATGTGTTTTTCGGTGTTTTTACATTGAAAGACCGTTCCTCGCCTTCAGCGACGTGATTGGTTGAAACGAGGATGAGGCGAGAGAAAGTCAAGCGCCTCGCTCACCCAGATGGGAGCTGGTCTGCCATCCGACCTCTTACCCTAATCTGAAGTCTGATTTGTGAGACTAGCTTTATGGAGACGTATGTCTATGCACAGAGTGGCTGTGGACGTGCATATGCACACACATGCACGCACGCACGCACGCACGCACGCACGCACGCACGCACGCACGCACGCACGCACGCACGCACGCACGCACGCACGCACTCACGCACGCACGCACGCACGCACGCACGCACGCACGCACGCACGCACGCACGCACGCACGCACGCACGTACACACACACACACACACACACACACACAGATGCACACAGATGCACACAGATGCACACACACACTCACATAGATACACGGGAATGGCCGAACTTTCATCTACACAGGCACAGACAATAACAAAAGAACGCACACAGCTAACAGATACACGTGCACTTGCGTGGATACACACCGCACCACACAGACACACACGCAACATAGATACACACCAGACACCATGGACACAAAGCACCAGTACCTCTACCTCATCTCAACCTACGCATGTTGGGATGGTGCAACCGACCCTTCAGGGGTGGCGCCCCTCCCCATGAACCATTGTCCCCCCGGCCCCCCTCCCTCCTCCTGTAAACCATTGTCCACCCCCTCCCCAGCCCCTCCTCGACAGGCCCATGGTTAAGCCTGCATTATCCACTGTGCTCATTAGGCCCGCATTAGTGTCAGCGAGATGGACACTGAGATACTGCGTCACAGCTGGATCAAGGGGAACGGGCCAGAGGAACCCCACGCTATCCCCCCTTTTTTTGTTTCCTTTTAACCTTCCACTCGAATCTCCCCCCTACCCCCCTTCTGTTGTGTCTTTTAAAGCCCGTCACTCCATTGTTCGGAGGATTCCTCTGGTTCTGACATGCGGGGGTCAGAGGTTGTGTGCCCCATGGACGCATCCCACTCACAACCCCCCCCCCTCCCTCCTCCCTCAACCCCCCCCCCCCCCCCCCCCCCCCCCGGGGCGGGCTGTCACATTTGATTGGCCGCCTGCGACGGCCCTGTGTCGCGACATGCCGCCACATCTGTCACTCACAGCCGGTCACACCTGTGTGCGGCAGGAAGGACACACACGCTGCAGGGGCCTAATGTTGGTTTTCAGAGTCCGTAATACTGGAGGCTACGGCTGCGTTCAAGAAGGCTTCTGAGGGGAAACCGTGGGAATGCCTCAACCGCCGTTTGGTTTGCAATAAAATAAGCTTCTGTTTTCAATAAAAAAAACTTGCATTTATTAATGATACAACAGCAAAATTGGTATGTCATTGTCCAACAATGTTTAGGCAAACTTTTGAATGTTGAGAAAAAATATAGAAAATAACCTGCCAATAATCAGTTTCGAAGCTGTTGATTAAGATACTTTTATCCAAAGTGACTTATAATCATTCATGCACACATTCACATACCGACGACAGAGTCAACCACGCAGGGCGACAGCCAGCTCGTCAGGAGCAGTAAGGGTGAAGCGTCTTGGTCAGGAACGCCTCAAAAAAGGACATGCCAATCATCAAGTGTTTCCTTCAGCGGATTCGGAGCCCATGAACAAGGGCAGGCAGAAAAGTGGTCTCGTCAGATGCTGGCAGTACAGTCTTGTTACGCATGGCTTTAGTAAACAGAATAAGTAGAGGTTGCGGGCCAATATACAACAAAGATATATACTATGTACATTTTGTGATGCCGGTTGAACCGGGCTGTTGCTGATTTCCATCTCAAACGGCTGTTTGAGTTTCATGGATAAGGTTTCTTTCATGGATAAGGCAGAGGGATATTTAACACATGCCTGCTTTTGTTCCTTGTTGTTGAAATTGAGGTTGTTTATTTACACACTTATAAAATGTGTAGACTGATAAACGGCTAATGCAAACGGCTTATTACAAACGCTGCCAATAACTTCCCGAAAGCCCCACGACAGTTGGGCCACGTGCTTTTATGGCCCCTTGTCATTTTATTTGAGCCTGCAGGTGCTTCTTTTTTCCCGTTGGTTCTATTCCGGCACCGTGGCTTCATGTCACGTGGGTACGTGTGCCTTGCTGAGCGGTGCGAGGCGCTAGAGCCTGCTAGGGAGGTGTCGGGCCCTATGGCTGGCCGACATAGTATCGCCTGAGAAACAGCTTCCCACGTTCCCGTATCGTTGAATGGTTTCCTCACCTAATCATTAACGCACAAATGGACCACGTTTGTGTGTCAGTGCATGTGGGTGTGTGCGTGATTCTGTCTGTGGAGATGTGTGTGTTACATGTGCGTTTGTGCGTATGTGTGTGTGTGTCTTTTGTGACTGTGTCTGTGGAAGTGTGTGTGTGCATGTGTGTGTGTGTGTGTGTGTGTGTGTGTGTGTGTGTGTGTGTGTGTGTGTGTGTGTGTGTGTTTGTGTGTGTGTATGTGTGTGTGTGTGTGTGTATGTGTTTGTGTGTGTGTGTGTGTGTGTCAGGGTGCACACATGCTTTGCACTTGACACACAGTGTTGATAAACATAATAGCCTGAGACCCACTTCACGGTCCAAGTTTAAATTTAGCATCGGAGACTATCAGCACCTGACATGGGAGCCAGGGAGTCAGCCGTGTGTGTGTGTGTGTGTGTAGGTGTGTGTGTCTGTATGTATGTGTAAATGTGGTGTTTGTGTGTGTGTCATTGTGTTGTAGTAAATCTGTGTGTCTCGGTTAGGGGTGAGCGGGCAGACAAAGGTCAACTTTTCCACAGCTTAAAACAACATTTAATAAACATTGTACAGTGTTTGATGTGGGAGTCGGTTAGTGTTTGTGTGTGCGTGTGTGCGCAAGTGTGTGTGCGTGAGTGTGTTTGTGTGTGTGTGTGTGCATGTGTATTTGTGTGTAGGTGGGTGTGTGTAGGCATGCATGCGGTTGCATGCATGTCAGCGAGCCCCCAGTGGGGAGTTGCGTCCACTCACCTGCCCGCGCTCCGCCGCTCCTGCTCATTGTTTCTGTGTCATAAAAAGTACAAAGACACAAAGGGAGCTGTCAGCGGTTCTCCTCTGTGATTCTGTCCCTCTCTTTCCCTCCCCCCCTCTCTCCCGCTCTCTCTCTCTCTCGCTCTCTCCCTCGCCGTTTCTCTCCCTCACGGTCTCTCGTTTCCCTCTCATCAGACCCTTAAGGCCGTCATTAAAGAGGGGGATGGGGTTGGAGAGAGAGGCAGAAAGGTGGAGGAGGCAGAAAGGTGGAGGAGGTGGAACTGAAAAGGGAGCAGGAGATGAAACGCTCGGGAAGGCCCTGACTCAACAGTATCGGGTGTTCAGAAGTGCCAGTATGTGTGTGTGTGTGTGTGTGTGTGTGTGTGTGTGTGTGTGTGTGTGTCTGTGTGTGTGTGTCTGTGTGTGTGTGTGTGTGTGTGTGTGTGTGTGTGTGTGTGTGTGTCTGTTTAGGGGGTCGGCTGGGGGGGGCTCTCACGCCCCCTGTACTGGACTGACTGGGGGCCTCACCTTTGTCAGGTGTTCAGCAGTGTCCTTGATACCCAGACCTGGGGGGGGGGGGGGGGGGTCGTCCGATCAGGTCGCCCTCATCAGCCCGAGAGGCGAGTGTTAAGGGGGGCGTGGGGTCAACGGTCACACCCCCCGTCAGCACGGCTGGTGTGTTTAGGTATGGTGGCGGTGGGGGGGCTGAGCTTATGAGAACCGGGACCTGCTGTGACTCTGAGCATTCTGGGGAAAACACGAAAATCCAATTCTCCATTTGCGACATTCTTCTGAGCGAGCGCCTTGCGCGTTGTTTTAACTAATCCTGAAGCAGCGGTTAGGAAGAGGAATTCTTGTTGCAGCAATTTTTTTATTTTTTACATGATCGACTTTACCCACAATAAAATCGCAATCCCAGTAAACGACTCCCCTTTTCTTTTAACACACTCATGAACATACACACAGACACCCACTCACACAGACATACACAGGTACACACACACATTTTCTTATGAGAATGATTGACTAACTTCCTGCTGGTGGTTTTGAATGTGTGTGTGTGTGTGTGTGTGTGTGTGTGTGTGTGTGTGTGTGTGTGTGTGTGTGTAAATTGTTTGCTGTTATCTGTTTTTCTTTTTTTTATCAGGATCAAACAGCAGCGTTGGCGGCAGAGCTCTTTATCTCAGTCTGGATAATCATTCTCCTTAAGTCAAGAGAAGGACATGTGAATGGAAGAGGTGTGTTCTTAGGAAGTCCTTATATGAAAGTGTTTTTATTTACTTTTTTGCGGAGGTCTCTCACCTTTATACAGGAAAGGTTGATGGAGCGCTGCTGAATCTTAATCTGCTCTCCAAGGAAACCAAGAGTGAATGTAAAGCTGTTTTAAGCCGGCAGGGAAGTCAACTGCATTAATACTTTTAACTTTTTGCCAGACAGTTTAAGCTCTCTGAGTCCCTGTGGTCGCCTGGTAACGTCTGTAAATGTTTCTCAAAGTCCTTTAGGGAGAGGGAAAGTTGTTGAAGGAATTTCCCCAGCTTGGGTTTAATTCACAGGCCCACCCTGAGTCAAGAAACGTTCATGGAGAAGTTACACAAGGTCGTTTTGCATATTATTTGCAATTATTTGCATATTAATCCTCAAGGCATTCACTCCCACATGCAAACGCGCATGCACATGCAAGTGCACAGATGCACACACACACACACACAGATTAGAGTGCACCAGGTTGAGCAAGGTGTTATGCTCGCCGTTGGAAAAGCCGTTAGGCAGCAGTGGCACACAGCTGATTCCTGGAATACCCCAGGCCCGCTACCCCCGCACTGAGGTCAGGTGGGAAGGAGCAGAGTTTGGTTGAAGCAAGCATGCTTTTCCTCCTCTGTTCTCTTCTCATTATCTTCCCTATGACCTATTCTCCTGTTTCATTCTTCTTCTTCTCTCCTCTCCTTTCTTTTCCTCTCCTCTCCTCCCTCTCCTCTCTTTTTCTCTCCTCCCCTCCCTCTCCCATCCTTTTCTCTCCCCTCCTCCCTCTCCTCTCCTTTTTTCTCCCCTCCTCCCTCTCCCCTCGCCTGTCCTCTATTCTGTTCAGTTGTATTCCCCTCCCCCCTCTCCTACCCTATTCCAAGCAATTACCAAAAACAGTGCAAGTAAAAAGTCAACATTTCACCTTGCTGCATAAATCTTCTTATTTTTTTGCTCATGTTCAGCAATCCACTTTCTATGGTGTAATAATGTGGTTGTATTTCATGGTAACCATGGGTTACACTTACCACAGATGAGGCGACGATGGCGGTAGGGTAGGGCCCATCCCCAGTCCCCGGGCTCCAGGGTCAGAGCAGCCAGGATTAGACTGATCCATGTCACCGCTCTCAATGACATCCAGAGAAACAGGACGTCTAAGTAACACTTACAGAAAGACACACACGCACGCACATACACACAAACACACACACACACCCACGCACACACACGCACACACAGACACCAACACACACACACACACACACAGACACCAACACACACACACACACACACACACACACACACACACACACACACACACACACACACACACACACACACACACACACACACACACACACACACACACACACACACACACACACACACACACACACCCACACACGCTTTTCTTTGCATCACCCTCTCACCCGCCAGTCTATCACTCTCTATCCCCTCTCTCACTCTCTCTTTCTTTACTTTCTCACTTTTCTTTCTCATTTTCTTTCGGTCCGTTGTCCATTCCTCACTTTGCATCATGCAAAGTGAGGATCTGTTTGACATGATAATTGTACAGGTTGCCTTTCTTGATGGCTTGGAGGGCATGGTAAATCATCCTTCTTTAAACACACACCTGGGAGCTTCACTCAGCGCCGCGGGCCGGCACTGTGTGCTCCCCGTAACACCCTGCAATTTTGTAATAAACAACCGCAATTGGGAGGCAAACGGTCTATGCGTTTTTGCGGTTGATGCTCATGCTACACATTTTTTGTGTGCCGAGTATATTAAATGACTTCCCGTCTTCGGTAATCAGTCCTTTGAACTGTCAGGGCCCAGACGACTACTCGCCAGATATATGGATTTCTCTGCGTCCAACCCCCTTAATTTGGAACAACATAATGCAGGGTGAGGGTCGACTGGGGGGGAGCATGTCTGTGTGTGTGTGTGTGTGTGTGTGTGTGTGTGTGTGTGTGTGTGTGTGTGTGTGTGTGTGTGTGTGTGTGTGTGTGTGTGTGTGTGTGTGTGTGTGTGTGTGTGTGTGTGTGTGTGTGTGTAGGGGAGAGAAAGTGAGTGAGAGAGGGGGCCTTGCCTTGTTTGATGTACTCTTAAACCGTTCCCAATGTAAAAATATCCCTGAAGCTTTGATGTGCTGCTACCTTAACACCCCCCCCCCCCCCCCCCCCCAAGACTGTAGCTCATCTAAAGTGCACACACACACACACACACACACACACACACACACACACACACACACACACACACACACACACACACACACACCACACACACACACACACACACACACACACACACACACACACACACACATTGCAAAAAGTAATCCACGCAGGAATACACACCTACATGAAGCATTTGGAATGTCTGCACGTTTAAATGTATTATATCACATCTATTTTCATGTGTGTAGATATGCATTTACGTGTGTTTGACTTTGTGTTTATTTGTTTGTGTGCGAGGCGTCTACCCGTGTGTATGGGTTGTTTTTGTCTGTGTGTGTGTGTGTGTCCATACAAACAGCAGTACTTCAGTTCAATGACAATATCCCTGTAGTGTGCTGGAGCTTCAGGGGGATCCAGGGGGCTCGGGGGGGGATTTGATCACTCTGGGGGTTGGAGTGAGAGAGAGGAAATACCCTTAACGAGGGCGATTAGCAGCGCATTTTCCCTCTCTCCAGAGGTGTGTGTGTGTGTGCGTGTGTGTGTGTGTCTGAGTGAGTGTTTTGGTGAGTCACATCCCTCAACTAATGACACATGATCCCTCAAGTATGCACGCAAATTTGCACATTTGTACACACACACACACACACACACACACACACACACACACACACACACACACACACACACACACACACACACACACACACACACACACACACACACACACACACACACACACACACACACACACACACACACACACACACACTTTTACAGATGCACTCAGTAAGCCTGGGTAACTTTACAAGGGTGATCAGGGGCACTAGTCACATCCTGCTCCATGAGGACGGGGAGAGAGAAGCCCCCAACACCAAGCCCTCATCAACCGCCGTTCTTCTCCCCCCCTCTCGCTGAAACTTCTTTCTTCGGTCGTGGATTTTATGACAAAGATGTAACTTAACGTACCCGGTTATTGCTTTTAACGACCCGCGCGTTGGGCCTGAGAGGGGGAGGGGAGGGGGCTGGGGGGCCCAACAGTTGCGTTTACGGTCGAAGCGATAACCTGAGGCCGAGCATGCATGTCTTAACGAGGTCTTGGCGGGGTCGATGTATAGGCTCCACACTCGCCCCCCCCCCCCCCCCCCCCCCCACTGCCGGACCCTAACGAGAGGCTGAACACTGACCTCTCCTCTCCGGCGCTGAAATTAGATGTAAACCGTGCCGGGTTTTTACGGGCTCCTGACTAACGTGTTCCAGATACACCCGCGCTGCCCCCTTGACATCCAGCAGCTCCCCCCCTCAACCTCCCCCCCCCCCCTGCCCACCTTGTCAGGCCGGGCCGGGCCGCGGCTGGACGTCGTGAGAACGCCGGGCTCCCTAACGACATTTGGAGTGGTCGATGAGAGGGGTCACGGGTAATGGTGACCTGGCCCTGGCCCACACTTCACTTCCTTCCAATTAGAGCGCCGGGGGCCCGTGGATCAAAGGGGCCAAGCGCACCACAGCAGGGGGGGGGCCCGCTGGAGAAGGAGGGGGGCCCGGGGAGGTGGAGGGACACGGAGGGACGGAGAGGGGGGGGGGGGGGGGGGGGGCGCAGTGAGGGTCATTTTCTCTAGAAGGAACAGGGCGGGTGAAAGGTGCAGCAGGGTTACAATTAACAACGCTCTTTTTTTTCTCCTTCTTTTTGGAACCCCCCAGTATGTGAAGACCTCCCCCCCGCCCCACACAAACAAACACACACACACCCACGTACACACACACACAAACAAACACACAAACACACACACACAAACCTCTGTAGATTACCAAAAAGGAAGGGGTGGGATGGCTAAGAGATACATGAGGTATACAGGGTGGAGAGAAAGAGAGAGAGAGAGAGAGAGAGAGAGAGAGAGAGAGAGAGAGAGAGAGAGAGAGAGAGAGAGACGGAGACAGAGACAGAGACAGAGACAGAGACAGAGTGAAATGTTCTGCTCTTTGTCCAGCCACAGCTGTGCAGCAGCTGACCACGGGGCACAGGAAGTGAGGTGCTGAGCATTTCCTCTTCAACATTGTGGGGTCTTGTGTGTGTGCCAGGTGTGAGGTGTGAATTTTGGATGTACGTTTAAAAACAAATCACCAAACAACAAACACACACACACACACACACACACACAGACACAGACACACACACACACACACACACACACACACACACACACACACACACACACACACACACACACACACACACACACACACACACACACACACACACACACACAAACACACACACATGCACACACACAGACAGACAGACACACACACACACACACACACACACACACACACACACACACACACTCACACACACTCACACACACACACACACACACACACACACACACACACACACACACACACACACACACACACACACACACACACACACACACACACACACACACACACACACACACACACACACACACACACACACACACACACACACACACACACAGGAAGCTATTCATAACTATCCAACTTCTGTGTGGAAATCCAAAACACAGAAAAACGTTCCAATGATACATTGATCTATTTCCTTCACCATGACGGTTTAAAAAAACAACAACCTGGAAAGGTTTGTAAGCCCTGGAAGAAAGCATTGAGTTCCGCGGAAGCACTTACAAATGCAACTCTTTTAGGAACATTGAGCGTTGCATGGTATATCAATGTGTTGGAATGGATGGCACAGCCCGGCTGTGTGTCGCTGCATACGTGTTGGTTCTGTTTGTCTTCTGGGAGTGTTCCCAGAGGCTCAGGAACACAATGTTCTCACACGTTAGTGGTTCTACAGAGAACAAGGAAAGGTTTATTTTTTTTTGAACATGGTGTCAGGTTTCTAGACGAACGCTTCCGAACACGCCAGACGGTGACGGAGGACACGCACACACATACAAACACACACACACGCGCACTCACACACATAAAGACACACACACGCACATGCAAACACACATACACGCGCACTCACACACACCCACACACACACACACACACACACACACACATACAAACACACACGCATGCACAAACACACACACACACACACACACACACACACACACACACACACACACACACACACACACACACACACACACACACACACACATACAAACACACACACACGCATGTACAAACAAACAAACACACCACACACACACACACACACACACAGACACACACACACACACACACACACACACACACACACACACACACACACACACACACACACACACACACACACACACACACACACACACACACACACACACACACACACAGAAACTTTCTCTCCATTTGTCTCTATACATGAAGTGCTGTTGTTCCTCATTTGTAGATAATATCAATATTGTGGTATTGAGAGCAATAGAGGCCTTGTTCAAAAGTGTGTTTGTGTGCGTGTGTGTGCGCGGGTGTATGTTTGCGTGTGTGTGTATGTTTTTTCTGTTACTAAGATGGAGAGGGGGGGGGGGGGGTCAAGGTGGGATTGGGAATCTCATATGCTGTGAGCCTCCATGTCTCCGTGCAGTGAGCCGCCTTAGCGCCGGATAAAGGCCGTGTCATCCCCATGTCACTCACCTGGGTTTTATCAGCAGGAAATCTGGGAATGAGGAGGCATTCCTACACCCCCTCCTCCCCTCCTTCTCCCCCTGCTTCCTCACTCCTCCCCTCTCTCCTTCCACCCCGTCCATCGGCTCCTCGTTCGCCCCCTGTTCCCGCAGGGGGAGAGCGAGGATTCAAACCAGCAGACAAAGGAGGCCACAGTTAAGGCACAACCCGACATTCATCATCTGCCTCAAT
>NC_079432.1:17296627-17299127 GCF_026213295.1 Gadus chalcogrammus | reverse complement strand
GTGTGTATGTAATGTGTGTGTTTGTGTGATCTTTGTGTGTGTGTGTGTGTGTGTGTGATATGTGTGTGTGTGTGTGTGTGTGTGTGTGTGTGTGTGTGTGTGTGTGTGTGTGTGTGTGTGTGTGTGTGTGTGTGTGTGTGTGTGTGTGTGTGTGTGTGTGTGTGAGTGTGTGTGTGTGATGTGTGTGTCTGGGGGCAGGGGTCTGGGGGAGAGAACACGAGAGGAGACTGGCAGATGTTGAAATAGGATCTCCGAGTAGAAATGTATTTTGAAATGTACAAAACGTACAAAACAGTGATATTTATATATGATCAGACAGTTGTATAAACAGGCTGCTTACTTTGAATTATAATATAAGTGTCTTCCTTTTGACTTCCAAAGTGAAACTCATTGAAGGTAGTCAGCATAACTTAAATTTGGCGTTTTTGTCTGCCTGGTTGAAGTGGTGGTGGAGGTGGTGGAGGTAGGGGTGGTGGAGGTAGTGGTAGTGATGGTGGAGATGGTGGAGCAGGTGAAGGATGTGGTGGAGGAGCTGGTGGTGCTGGTGGACGTGGTGGAGGAGGGGTGATGGGGGTGATGGAGGTGTTGGAGGTAATGGTGGTGGAGGTGGTGGAGGTGATGGAGGAGGTTGTGTTGGTGGAGGTAGTGGTGGTGGAGGTGGTGGGGTTGGTGAAGGAAGGGAGTGTGGAGGAGGTGGAGGAGATGGTGGAGGAGGTGGAGCTGGTGGAGGAGGGGTGTGTGGAGGAGGTGGAGGAGATGGTGGAGGAGGTGGAGCTGGTGGAGGAGGTGGTGGTGGAGGTGGAGGAGGAGGTGGTGGAGGAGATGGTGGGGGAGGTGGTTGAGGGGGTGGAGGAGGTGGAGGAAGTGGAGGTGGTGGAGGTGGAGGAGGAGGAGGTGGGGGAGGACGTGGTGGGGGAGGTGGTGGGGGAGGTGGTGGAGGTGGTGGAGGAGGTGGAGCTGGTGGAGGAGGTGGTGTTGGAGATGAAGGAGGGGTATTTGCATGAAGGCAGGCAGCTGTTCTTGCCGTGGGTGTCAGGCTGTACCTGTGCTCCGCCCGCCTCATGTCGCCCTACAGCCCACTGCGAGTGCACTTCAGTCAGTAGGTGGTTGTGCCTGAACCATTTCTAGACTTTTCCCAACCGGAATAAATACGTTCACTGAAAATAAAGGAGGAAACAAAGGAAAAACAAAGAATAGACTTTCAACGTGAGTCCGATCACTTCAGTATGGTGCTGATGGGGGAGACAATGGGGAGATGGGATGGAGAGGAGGACAAGGAGGAGGCGGGGGAGGGAAAATGAAAGATTGGACAATGAGCTGAAGCCCAGATGGATGGGATTTGAATTGTAGTCCATATGTGTGACATTGACCAATTGGCTGGTCGATAGCATCGGTAGGGTGTGTGTGCGTGTGAGCAAGTGTTTATCTGTGTGTGTGTGTGTGTGTGTGTGTGTGTGTGTGTGTGTGTGTGTGTGTGTGTGTGTGTGTGTGTGTGTGTGTGTGTGTGTGTGTGTGCGTCCAAAAAATCAAACACAATGTGTATGTGCGTGTCCAGTCCGTCATTTAAATAGATCAATGCTACGGCTGAGTGAGCAGCAGAGCATCACGGTGTGGGGCAAGCGCCCTACATTTAACCCCCCCCCCCCCCTCCCTCCTGACATTTGAATACTACAACCCATCCAGGAGACAAAATTATTATCCCTCCCGATGTAATGCCACCATAATTAACCCCTGGGATGTAATCCCCGGAGCTCGGTGCGGACGTCCCTTCCGTCGGCCCAATCCACAGCCGAGGTTCCTCTGATTCGATTAGTGTGCACTGACTCATGTTGAGACAATGCCATTGTCCAACTCAACAGCTGTCAAAAGACAAGAGATGTGCATAAGCCCCTAATTATTCATGATCATTTGTTTCATCCTCTTAAGATAGATGGGTGAATTACGAGCGTGGACTTAGGATGGATCTTTTTGGGGTCGCAAATCAATTTGCCCTAATTGGGCCAATTTCCCAATCGTAAAAATTAAAAGTGTGTGGAGAGTGCATACGGGGAAACGTTGTTAAAGGGCCAGGGAGCTTTGCGGAGCGGGTAGGATGCAAGCGAGGCAGCAGACCGCGAGGAGTGAAGAAGCTGTTCGGAGCCACGCTTGTGATTGTGTCAGACGGACGGAGGGACACAGGGGATTTGCAGCAGTGCCTGGGTTTGGTAGCGGAGAGGTAAACTGTGTTGATTAGATTGAGCCGCAAGGTTCTGTCTGGTATCCACTGATCCATCAGGCTGAACTGACAGGCCCGTAACGGACCAGTCATGGACCCAAAGACTCACTGCACAAGACAAACACACAGACATACACACACACACACACACACACACACACACACACACACACATACACACACACACACACACAAACACACACACACACACACACACACACACACACACACACAAACACACAAATACACACATACACACTCAATCCCACATACACACACACACAC
>NC_079432.1:17271627-17286627 GCF_026213295.1 Gadus chalcogrammus | reverse complement strand
AGGGGAAGGGCCAGGGCGAGGGATTTAAGTCCGGGGGAGGATAGGGGGAGGCAGGGGGGGAGGGCGGGGGGAGGGGCTGAGCCATGTGGCTGATGTTAGTAAACAGCATCCCGCCTTTTTCCTGGCAGTGGCCAAGAGGCAAAACAACAGCGACGACATCGGGCGCCGGGGCCACACACCGAGATCAGCCTCCCGCCCTGTTTGACCAAACACACACACACACACACACACACACACACACACACACACACACACACACACACACACACACACACACACACGCACACACACACGCACACACACACACACACACACACACACACACACACACACACACACACACACACACACACACAAATACACACACACATACACAGATACACAAATACACACTGTAAGTTCAACGTGTATATTTGTACTCCTACAGTTACTTCAGCCGCACAAATTACATACACACACACACACGCAGTCACACACACAATTGATGGTCTCTTTATGTGCACACACACGCTCACACAAACTCACAGACAAATGCACACACACACATACACGTATTTGTATTCATACACGTACACACAGGCACTCACATGCAGACAGAAATACACCGGCTCGCAGACAAATAAAAGAAAAAAAAGACTCTCAATGTCTGCCACTCAGCAGCTGCTCCAGTTTCCATGGAAACAGACCGAACAATGTAGGAAGAGATGTGTGAGAGAGAGAGAGAGAGAGAGAGAGAGAGAGAGAGAGAGAGAGAGAGAGAGAGAGAGAGAGAGAGAGAGCGAGAGAGAGAGAGCGAGAGTGCATCTGTGTGTCTGTGACAGTGTGTGAGCTCCAACGTGGCTGTGGGCTCCTGCTTCGCACTTGAAATGTCTATGTGTTACGTGTGTGTGTGTGTGCGCATGTGGGAGTGTGCGTGGGTGTGTGAGTGTGGGTGGGTGTGAGAGGCTACCGAGAGGGGGCCGGCCGCAGGGAGAGAGGCAGAGAGAATTAAAAAAATACTCCCTCTCTTTCATTCTCTGTCTCTCTTTTTCTCTCTCTCTCTCTCTCTCTCTCTTACGCACACACACTCTCGCTCTCTTACTCTATCACTCTCTCTCTCTCTCTCTCTCTCTCTCTCTCTCTCTCTCTCTCTCTCTCTCTCTCTCTCTCTCTCTCTCTCTCTCTCTCTCTCTCTATCTCTCTCTCTCTATCTCTCTCTTTGTTGGGATGAGTTCTTCCTTACCCATTGGCAGCAAAATAAAGTGTGAAAGAGAGAGAAGGAGAGAGAGATGTAAATATGTCAATTAGACAGAGCTAGAGAGAGAGAGAGAGACGGTCAGAGCCTCTTCAAGGGCTTGAAATCTGTGGCGACAACCTGTGTCAAGTGTGGAGAAAGAAAATCAAAGTGAAGGGTAGAGAGAGAGGGAGAGAGACAGAGAAAGAGAGAGAAGCGAACAGGGTGGTTGGAGGAAGACGTAGGAGGAGAGGGAGAATAAATGATTGACTTCTTAGTTGGAGGAGGATAAATGACACACAGCCAAACAAAGGGAGAGTAATTTTCCAATGATGTCTATTTATTTTTCAAAATGAGGTATTTCAAAGTGCTATGAGTTGCAGCACTAAATGTACATTTTTTAAGAATGAAAAAAAACATCTTATATCCGTTTACCCAGTTCTATGCACCCGATAGTTACAAATATAAACAAACTTAAAGGAATAAGAAAGAAAGGAAAAAAGGCCAGGTACATAAAGATAGAACACTTTGTTTCTGTACAAAAGAATTATTTGAGGAAAAAAAACATTGACGAGATAAAGCGTTATCTACCAAGAACTCATTTTCATACGAAAATATAAGTATCAAATTTAGTATGTATCAGGTTCACACTAAAAGCATAAAGATGTGTAGAATTAGTAATATAGTACAATACAAAGAAATGCAGAAGATGGGAAAAAAAATCAATATATCGTTATATTACAAAGTTTGTGACTCTCAAAAATCGAGGCCTTACAGTACTTTTAAAGGTATATAAACTTCCAGTCTTGTTATTGGCAGCTCTCTGACATGTATATATATTTATATAAAAAAGGAAACCCAAAGACAAAATGTTTTACAAAACAAGGCAGATTTGAGTGTATATGGTCTGTACAGTATTGTTATATACAAAAGTGTCGACTAGCAAGGTGCACAGTTATACATCCATTGACTTGGTTTGAGCACCAGTGTGGTAGAGAGAGAGAGAGAGAGAGAGAGAGAGAGAGAGAGAGAGAGAGAGAGAGAGAGAGAGAGAGAGAGAGAGAGAGAGAGAGAGAGAAAGGTGTGAGAGTTAAAGGTAACTTGTAGTGGCATTTTCTTCTTTGAATTGCGCCGCCCCTGGAGTCATCATAAAGTCGTTCTTTCTTTTCTTTATTTCTGCAGTGGTTGTGAACAGAGTGAGTGTGCACTGCTTCCATAGGTGAACTCTGAACTTTGAAGTGTCCAAGCAAAGTGCCCTCCCTTCCTCCCTGTGTAAAGCCAGCTCATTTCGAGGCTGGCGTCACAGTCCCCCTCAACAAACGAAAAACAAAACCTAACAACAACAAAAACCGGAAAATGAAATATAAAAAGAATGAAATCTAAAAAAGCAGAGGGAGGGAAGACAGGGAGAGATGTAAACCACCACCCTCCCCTCTCTGTTTCTCTCTCTCCTTTACTCTTCTTCCCCCACGTTTCACTCTATTCTCAAATTTCATTCTCTTTCCTCGATGTGGATTATTGGTACAAAGTAAACCCTCAACATTCTTAACGTCAACAAATGTGCAAAAAAGTGGCGGCAGTGAATGTCCATGTGCCCCCTTCCCCCCTCCCCCTCCCCCACCCGCACACCTCCACTATGACCCATCCCCCCTCCCCTCACCACCACCATCGACCCCCTCGGCCCCCCACCCCCTCCCCATGAACCCTGTCCTACCCTCTGTGTTTTCAGTCGCTTGGGTGTGTGCGTGCTAGTGTGTGTGCGTCTGTTTGTGTGTGTGTGTGTAGCATCTAGCCTCTTCATTGGAGGTCTGTGATTGTGTGCGCAGGTACAGGTGCAACAGGGGGCGGGGTTTGGGTGGGGGGGTGGGGTAATGTGGGTGGCAGGCCCTATGTATGCATACAGGCTTGAGCGTGAGTCTGTGTGTTGGTGTGTGTTTGTACGCGAGTGTGCAACGAGACATTGTCTTTCAAAGGTTACGGAAGATCAACATTTGTCTGTGTGTGTGTGTGTGGAGTGGGTGGTGGTGGTGGTGCTGGTGCTGGTGGTGGTGGTGGTGGTGGTGGTGGTGGTGGTGAGGGTCATTGTCCATGCTCTGTGTGTCGGGCAGGCTATTGTCTCTGCGGTGGAAGCGTCTGGGATACATATGTATGTTTGTGTGTGTGTGTGTTAGCGAGTTAGCCTGCCGGCGCGGCGGCTAGCGTGTCCTGGCCTGCTCCAGCCGCCGGGCTAGCTGCTGCCGGCGCGCCTGCAGCTTGTCACGCTCCTGCCGCAGCCGGGCCTCCTCGTCCTCCAGCGAGCACACGTACTCGGTGGCCTTCTTCAGGATCAGCACCTTGGCCGCCTTCTCGTTGTGCGCCAGCTCGGGCACGTGGTCGCGCAGCGCCAGGAAGCTGGAGCGCAGGTCGTTGCGGCGCTGGCGCTCCAGGATGTTGTGGTTGCGCCGGCGCTCGCTGTCCTCTGAGTCCGAGCCGCAGCCCCCGCCGTGCGGGCTGCTGTCGCCGCCGCTGCCGCTACCGCCGCCACCGCCGCCGCTCCGTTTGGAGCGGGCGGGGCCACAGGATGCCGAGGAGGAGGAGGAGGAGGACCAGGAGGAGGAGGAGGATATCGTCCTGGCGACGGTGCGGGGCGGGCCCCCGTCGGAGGTCTGCTTCTGCTTCTTGGAGGGCGGGCAGGGGTCGTCGTCGGAGGCGTACGGCGAGGGCGCCGCGTAGTTGTGCTGCTGCTGGTGCACCGAGCTGCGCTTGAGGATCAGCTGCTCCTGGGGGGCGTGGCCCGACGACCACCCGTTGCAGCCGGCGGCGGAGCCTGAGCCGGACGCGGAACCGCCTGCCTTGTGACGCACGGAGATGGTGGCGCTGCCCGTCGCCATGGGAGACCCTTTGCTGCCGCTCAGGGAGGAGTGGCAGCGCCGCTTCTCCACGGTGACCACGTCGATCTCCTCCTCGTCCTCGTCTTCGTCGTCTTCGTCGTCCTCATCCTCGTCATCTTCGTCATCGTCATCATCATCGTCATCATCGTCTTCTGGAAGAGAGAAGGGAGGGAAGGTTAATGACCAGTTCGTTGATTCACAAACGTGAGGCAATCGTCAGACACAACGTCTATTTGTATGATGGCGGTTTGTGTGCGACTGTGGGGGAAAGGCAGGCATGGGTACAAATGTGTGTGTGTGTGTGTGTGTGTGTGTGTGTGTGTGTGTGTGTGTGTGTGTGTGTGTGTGTGTGTGTGTGTGTGTGTGTGTGTGTGTGTGTGTGTGTGTGTGTGTGTGTGTGTGTGTGTGTGTTTGTGTGTGTTTCGTTGTGTGTGTGTGTGTGTGTGTGTGTGTGTGTTTGTGTGTGTTTCGTTGTGTGTGTGTGTGTGTGTGTTTAAGGGTGGGGAGCTGGCTGGGTGAGAGAGAGAGAGCGAGAGAGTGACTTTGACGAGTACAGAGGTGAGAGCATTGCTCAACGGCGTTTTTCTTTAATGCTTAACGTCAGTCAGTCCTGCCTCGCTCCACTCTGCAGGCGTTGACAAGTTCAGCCGCTCTCTCCCTCTCTCTCTCTCTCTCTTCCGACCAGACAGGTTGGATTTCTGCCTGTCAGGTATTCGGTGCTTCCCCCCGCGGCGGTGGGATGGGGCAACGCCGTGTGATCGGCCTGCTCGCTGATCAGGCCCGTTTCCCCTGCAGCAGCAACGTGCGCTAGCAGCTGGAACATTATGTTGTCACTCCAGCTGAACTCGGCCAGGGAGTGCATGCCGGCTTTTGTCTCTCTCTCTCTACTGTGTGGCGTTTCACAGTTTACAGTTACCCACTTCAGACACCCTCGTTCCGCCCTGGGGTGCTGTCTTGAGACAAACATCCACCCCCACACACACACACACACACGCCCACACACGCACACACACGCACACACACACACACACACCAGTATAAATAAAAAGACCCATTTGCACAGCAACACACACACTCTTGTACTCAATCTGGCTCCGCGATCACAACAAAGCCAACACAGCTGGGTGGATTGGGGGGGCGTCACGACTTCAACCACAAGTGAAGCTGGGACTCGGGGGTGTGCGCCATCTCACTCTCAAAACCGGGAAAGAATAAAATAGGCCTACTGTTTAATAAGTGTATTATAGCGTTGCGCGGTACACAAAGGGGGAGTGCCCCCTATTGTCATCATCGTTCCTACGCCATCTGTAGACCCACCGACCGCTACAGTGAGGTCATCCCGGTGATACGGCGTTGGGCGCAGCGCCCAGAGCCCAGAACTCTTAACGATGGGCAAACGGCGGCTATATGGTGTGACTATCTCGCATTGCAGCCTTTCCGCAGACTTTCAAATCTGCGGGGTTTTTCTTCTTTCGTTTTTGGTGGGGCGGGGGGGGGGGGGGGGGGGGGGGGGGGGCTGATAACAAAAAGAGACGCGACTTAACACCGCGAGCGGCGGAAGAGCCCTGGCTTGGTGTTGTGTCAGGGCCCAGGGTTGCGGGCGGCCGGCGAGCGGATCACCGTTTATAAGCCGTGGAGCTGTTGGAGCGGCGCCAGCAAGACAGCTGTCGAGACGGAGCGCTTGTTGCAAAGCTGTCACCCCCCGTAGAGAGGCAGTGCCCCCCTTCAGCCTCTTTTCTCTCGCGCCCCGCGGTCCACTCAGTTGTAGTGAGGGGCAGAGCCTGGGCCCGAGCCCGCACCTTCTAAGCCAGACCCGCGTTCTTTGTGGTTTATATAGGGTGAAAGAAGCTGACGTTGACTCGCAATCGATACTGGAGAATTTAACTGGACGGATCTTGCTTGGAAAGTATACCTCAGGCCTGTGTAGTTAATCAAACTGCGTCCTACCGTGAACTATTATACGAATGCGTCTATAAAAAATGTTTTAATAGGAACCCTGCCCGGACTGGAGTCTCATTCACTGTACGTCTAGGCACAGCGTCTGGTGTTTGTGCTAGTTTCTTTGTGTGTCAGTGTGTGTGTGTCTGTGTGTCTGTGTTTTTGTTTGTCAGTGTGTGTGTGTGTGTGTGTGTGTGTGTGTGTGTGTGTGTGTGTGTGTGTGTGTGTGTGTGTGTGTGTGTGTGTGTGTGTGTGTGTGTGTGTGTGTGTGTGTGCGTGCGTGTGTGCGTGCGTGCGTGTGCGTGGGTTAATTAATTAATTTATATTTTGGCTCAGACGTCAAGTGAGCCACTCGTAGTGCTCCCGGTTCCTCTTGGTACCGCCACCTGCCGGACGAAGCGCCGCTGATTACATAAAGCCCTCCGGGTTACAGCAGAGCGAGGACGGAGCGCGTGTGCGTTATGAATGTGTTTGTGAGTGTGTGAGTGAGTGTTCGTGTGTGTGTGTGTGTGTGTGTGTGTGTGTGTGTGTGTGTGTGTGTGTGTGTGTGTGTGTGTGTGTGTGTGTGTGTGTGTGTGTGTGTGTGTGTGTGTGTGTGTGTGTGTGTGTGTGTGAGTAAGAGAGTGTGTGTGAGTGTGGAATGTAACGAGTTAATCCGATTCTGGGCAAGTCATATGAAAAACTCAAATTAGGAACAAAAGTCCTTCGTATGATGATTGTTATTATTATTTTTTATTGTTGTTGTTGTTGTTGTTGTTGTTGTTGTTGTTGTTGTTGTTGTTGTTGCTGCTATTGATATAAATAATAACCAGGTACACCATGTGTGTGGCCCATCTAGCCGCACAGTCGGACTCACTAATATTGGAGGTTTTGAATCATCACCGTTTCCCAGAATCGCAGACAAAGGTTTATCACGGGCATCGCCAAGCGGCCACTTACCAGAGTCACTAAGGGGGCTTTGGTGGTCCGTTGCCGCCGGTACCGTCCCGGTGGGATCTCTGCTGCTGTTGCTCTTCTTGTTCACGGGGAAAGGGAAGACTATGGTGGGGTCCACGCACTCTGACACAGAGCTGCTCAACTCCACGGGCATCTTGACGCTGACAGGCCGGCTGATAAGTCCAGGGGTGGCGGAGACGCTGGCCGTGCCGCTCATGGCTCTGCCCAGCTTCTCGGTCACCACACGCTCCAGCTTTTCCCTGGCGGAGAATCCGCTCCACATACAGTCCTGGATGATGATGTTGTCGGGGTTACTATCCATGGCGGAGCCGAACAGGTCCCCGTCGGACGCCCCCCAAATGTCGTTGTCGGGCATGAGCAGCAGCTCCGAAGCCCAGTCCAGAGGGTCGCCTAATCCAAAACCCATGGCCCTGGCGTCTGCGTCCGCGGACGCAGCGCTGGCCGGGTCGCCCGGTAGCGCGGCCCGGCTAGGGGAGAGGGGCGGAGTGGGTAACAACTCGAATTTCTTCCAGATGTCCTCCCCCGGTGGCGCAGAGTCGGGACCACAGAAGTAGAAGTCATCCTCGTCCGGGTAGAAACATGGTTGTAAGGAGTCAAACTCCAGGTCGGAATTTTTGCTTATTATCGCGGGCATTCTTATCCCACAACCGGAAAGCCTGAGGAAAGAAAGAAAACAGGATTTAGTCTTCTTTATTCTCGGGTCATCTTGTTGGTAATTCTATGAAATCCCCCCTAAACGTATCACACCTAGGCTGTGTAGCTGCGTCTTAAAGAAAAAAAAAAAAAGACTCCAAGCCCACACAAAGACCAAGTCAATTCCTCTCCCCTTGTGTGCGTAAAGTCATTCAAATCTCTCAGGAGAATGTGCGTAAATTTGACCCCGCGGAATAAAACCCTACATGCATAAACAGTAAGAGCGCATTAGAACTCAGCCCAAGTAAGTAGATTAGTGCACAGAGTCCCACGAAAAGCATGATTAGTCTTATAACGGAGTTGTAACGTAATTTAATGCAAATCAATGTCAAGGCTGGTAGAATATGTGGACGTTTTTTTCCTTTTACTAATAGAGCAGTGTTGGACGTGGTCGTGCCACCCTGGTAAAACAGCGGAGATGCTCACCTTGTCCTGATGATGTGCGGACCAGAGTTTCCCGTCTCTCGCAGTCAGTATATAAACACTATGTTGGTGAGCGCTCATCCACTCTCACAGGGGCACAGACAGTCCTTTGACACACACCGAGCTGCGATGCAGTGTTATACACTCCAATCTGTGTTTGCCGAGGCCCCGCCCACTCCGGAGGGGGGAGGGGGCGGGGCCGTTTGATGCAGCGCTCGAGACGTAACGTCGAGCTGCACGCTGGTGTGTGCGAAGCCAACTTTTTCTAACCGTTCTCAAGGTGAACAGAGCAGAGGTGCTTCTTCTCGGCTCGGTGTCTTCCGCTGTTATCAAACATTGGAAATAGTTACTCACATGTTCACCTTTTCCTGACCCATCTCTGTCCAAGTAAACCAAAAGAAAAAGCCTACATATTGTAATTGATTGATCAGGAACCTAAATAGTAAATATGTTATAAATATATATATAAATATAAATATGTCAAATAAGTACAAAATAGGACTAACGACATTCATAATGGTTTCTTTTTAGATTTTGTGATTAGCCCTTGGTTAATCAAATAACAATGATTTAGACTGCTACCCACGACTTAATTACCCGCTAATGCATTTCCTTCTCTTGTCCATTGAGCTTTTGCAATACGCTGTTCTCTATTGTCTCGGGGCACTTCGCTACAAGAACGCCAAAAAAGGGCGCAGCTTCACTGCGCCCTCTTGTGGATACAAACAGAACTACTGCAGGGTCGCGCAGTACGTCCTTAAACAGCCCTTCTGTTGAGAAACCTTCCTAAATCCGACCTTATCGGGAGCGGTAGCTCTATTTATTCTCTACCTTGATTGGAAACCACATTAAATATATTCCCATCCAAAAAAAGAATCCCTATGAGGCTGCGTTCTGTGTGCGGTCTTTGTTTAGACGCCCCTTGTCTTCGGGACAGACATAATCCGGGAGAGCAAGTTACGTAACCACAAGCGGTGGTTGTAGCCTTGAGTCATTCCCATTCCCTTTTTCTAATGACAGTGTTGGCGGAGAGAGCACATCTGTAATTATCTGTGCAGGCATCATTCGGGCACATGTTTGCCTATACCAAGCCAGTGATATTGACTTGTTCAGGGAAGATTTTGGTACAAAGAAATATTCAAATTTAAAATCGTATCTGTATTATAATCGTAAATCAGAAGGGAACGACATTCGGGGAAAACAGGACCATGAAAATGTATGCCTAAGATAAGATCATTGTGAAATGTAATAATGCTTAATGACCCAGATTGATGCAACAGCAGTAAGGTGTGTATTTCTATTGTTCTTAACTGTTAAAGTCTAACTGCCATTCGTGTGCCGGGACTGTGAGAAGCACTTACAGGAACGAAAAGTTTTGGACTTCAAAACTTGGCTCCTTATTCCCTATTTCTCCAAGTCTTGCATCCTTCCCCTGACCTCGACATGAGGACATGAGATCATGAAAAACGAGTTTGAGTGAGAAAGAGACCGTTGCTACTGCAATTATGTTGTTTCTGTTTTTATTGCCCCACACTCCAAAAGATGAGGACAGGAATTGCATACCCCTGGGTGGCGGCCCTCTTATTTTATTAAGCAGGCAAAGCCAGTGGAAGAGAGAAGGAGGTGGTCTTCTTCTGTGGTGGATGCTGGGGTAGCTGCTTCAACAGGCCAGGGTGGGGATGTAGGCATGGGGATGGTGGTGAGTTCTTGGAAGTTTCATAGAGCTGCATTTTCGTATTCATGGTGTGTAGCCTCAAATTACTTAGCAAGTAGCAGCTTATAAATACCATGTGCTGCTGTTGCTACATTTGGGTTGAAACAACAGAAAACAAAACATTTGAGAAAGACATAACACATCAGAAAGAAGAGGTGGTTCTACATTTGAACAACAACAAACAATAGTTTGCGTTGGAATTGATAGCTATATAGTTTTTCTTGGACTTCCCCAAAGATACACATGCTCAATCTCATGCGTACAAACCAACATGCACATACCCCCCCACACGCAAACACACACACCTTCCACACCAGGCACAAATGCAAACACACACACACAAACACACAAGCACACACACACACACACACGTGTACACACACACACACACACACACACACACACACACACACACACACACACACACACACACACACACACACACACACACACACACACACACACACACACACACACACACACACACACACACACACACACACACTCCCCAGCACATACGCATGCAGACATACATACAAAGGGCCCACACAAACATGGTGTTCACTTTAAAGTAGATGCTTGAATCGAAATTGTCAGGGTAAACAAAGAAGAGGTAAAATAAATAAACAACATGCACACAGAGACAGGGGGCCGGGGGGGTGCTCATCAAAGCAGGGTCTCTCCCATTCGCAGACCTGCATCATCAGAGGTGGGCCAGCACAGGCATCTGTGCTGTGTTGTTTTTGGTGACAATGAAGCAATGCCCCCTCTCCCCTCTCCCTCCCTCCCTCCCTGCCTCCATCCATCCCCCCCCCCCCCCATCCCCCAGCCCAGGGGGTTTGAATTCGGGGTGGGAGGGGGGAGGATGGGCACGGATGGTTAAGCAATGGGGCCAGTTTGGATAAAAGATTCATAAGTCGGGCGGAGCGCGCGAGACAAAAACAAGAGTGCGTCGGGACGGTGAGTTCCGTGCTACGTGACATTGGATCCGGGGGCTGTCGGGCCGCATCACCACTGACACCCCGACGTCAGACGGAAGGAGGCCGACCGGATGACAGCGAGGGCGGCGGTGTTGTGTAGTCATCACAGTGAACATTCAGTACACGTTGCAGGCTTCGGAGCAGAGGGCGGAGACAGGGGGGGCTCTGGCGGCCGTGTCTCGGGAGCCTTGTCTTTTATTTGTGGTCCACGATGCCCTTAGTATCCTGTGTCATGTTACCGGTGTCATTATGAAAGAAGCAGTAACAATGCCGATATTATTGGAGCTGATACCATGATAATGTGTTGATCGTATGAGAAAACATAAAAAACATAAAAACGTACAAAAAACGTACAGCTACTACTAATTAAAACCAATAGAAGAGCCGTGTGTGATTAAAAGAGTGTGAAGCGGCATTGGATCTTGGATAAGGAACACTTCAGCTCCTTTTCTTATAGCAACAAAACAAAGCACGGCTGAGGTGCTCTTGTGCAAGGCACCTGACTGGAACAACAGGAGAGCCGAGCTGAAGAGCAGCCAAACCACAGACACAGCTCTGTGCCATGTCGTCTGGCTCCTGGGCGCGAACGCCTTGAACCCTTCAACCAAGGTGATGCAAGGAACACATTTCACTATGTTTCATTTAACTTTTTGTTTTTTCTTACACTTGAGGGCCTTTTTTTCATCCCGATTCCTTGAACGTCGTCTTTAGAAATGGTAAAACATGGGAGAGGATCACACACTACGATGCACAATGGATGAAAGAGATGTTCTGGTGAGCCTGGAGTTTTCTCTGTGTCTGCTTTGCTAAGCCCTCTTGCAGTGTGTTCAGCTCTGCGTCTCTGCCAGGGCATGCACCTCACAAGGTGAACAGAGAGACACACACCTAGCCGGCCATGACAGGGGTCTTTTTTCTTCACTTCACTTATGGAAAGTCCCACTTTGGTATTACTGCTATGGTTTAGCTCGGGCAGCCCTTTTGATGCTCATTATAAAATAAATAGATCTAACAGATCTGGTAATGATGTCGTGTCTACAGTGTAAAACCAGAAAAAACAATACATTATTTTTTTTAAATCCACTAAAAATGTAATCAAAACAAACCACAGGTTAACCAATTAGATACTGCAAAGGTTAACCCCAAATCCTACCCTGCTTCATTCCTGGAACCCCTTCTGAAGCTGTGGACCACAACGATACCTACAGGCTACACATCCTTCTTCAACGCCCCCTCACATTACCACCAAACCAAACCAAGTGTCTTTCAAACAGTTGCTCGCACCCCCACCCCCCCCTGCAATCACCCTGCATTTTAATGTATTTTCTAAACCTTCTTCCTCTTTGTGTTCTTACTCTTTGTATTTTCTAAACCTCATTCCTCTTTGTGTGAGCATGTCGTTTGTTGTGCAATGCGTTTGATGATTCAAAAATGTTTCAAGAATGTACCGAAAGGGATATTTGTAAAATGCAGTTTAAAACGATTTGTGTGTTTTTATTTTATTTTACATATGTATCTGGTCAAGCTCAGTACAAGCTGAATTTAACACACTATACAAATGATAGTACAACAGTAGCTTCTAAACATAGCATAGAGGGTGAAATTATTAGTAAATAAAGAACACAAACGTGCCTCATCACAAGGAAGTGTTGGGGTCCTCTTTCACCACGTTTCACAAAAAAATGTGTCTACAAGTTATTTATTTTGCGGCTTTCCCTTCCCAATACCTTGAAACACTTCCCAACCCGCTGTTTAGTCAGACTGCAACCACTGATGAACAGGAGAGATAGGGGCCCGGGGGGGAGAGATTGTTGGGAGTAAACCCAACATTTCCTTGATGTTGAAAATTGTTACATTTTCCAATGCGGTTTACGGTTTAGCTGTCGGTCAAGGTCCCGTTTGGTTGCTTTACAAGTGAAACCTGACCAGCTCAACAACAATCTTCTTTTGTATTGAGGACTCTTAAGAACACCCTTCAAATATTTGCCTGGCTACAAACAAAAGAGGATGTGAATAGCATTTGATTTGGTAGAATCTATCTGTATATCTGAGGTGGAACTCAATCTTCCAGGGCCGATGCCATTATCAGGTAATTGCGTGGGAAACCTCAAAAGTCATGTCTTGTTGCATTCCACGATGTTCGACGGAGGGATGTGTCCGTGCACGAGCGCCGGTTCCAAGTTAGTATCGGGTAAAAGAGATGTCCTTTATGTTGGATCAAACCAAAAGTGATGACCTCATCAACCTTCGGCAAGAGAACATTATTCTGTAGGAGTCAGAGGGGGAGAGAGAGAGAGAGAGAGAGAGAGAGAGAGAGAGAGAGAGAGAGAGAGAGAGAGAGAGAGAGAGAGAGAGAGTGAGAGAGAGAGAGAGAGAGAGAGAGAGAGAGAGAGAGAGAGAGAGAGAGAGAGAGAGAGGATAGAATACACATGGACATGTTGTTACAGAGTGTAGGAATTTAATTCCAGTGGGCTGCTAGAGTATATACCCTTAGATCTTTTGTTCTTTTGTATTTGTCAAGGACTATGGCGCTGTCTCCATCAGTCTTCAGCCACATAAAGCCCTGAAGACCTGAAAGGCTTTATGGGATCAGGACTCATTAGGCCTACTTTGATTGCCTGCAAACGTCGTAATTAAGAAATGCTTAACTCATTGAACTCTTACACACGTTTTAAGAACACTCTGAAAAGCAGCGTCAGATGGATGTTGTGAATATTCACCAATGTTAAATTAAATGAGCCGGTATCGTAGACGATTACGATGCGATTTTCGGAATAAAGACATATAATGTGACAAATTAAAGTCCCAACAAAAGCCTTGCGTTCCCATGTCGGGTCCCTATTTTTAACATTTCCCATCAAGATTATTTTGGGGGAAAAAACAAACGAGTTGGGGAAGTATTTTGGCCTTTCTGAAACTCACAGAGCGATTCTCACTGGAATCTTAGCATGCCAGAGAGTGAGAGAACCCAATCCCGTGTCTTGTCCCATCTTGCCTTCAAATCATACCCGACTGTATAGTTAAGTACTGTATGCCCACACAAGGACTACCGACTGGTCTTAAATCAACATGCCAGATGAGTCAGGGAATAGCAAACCGTTTCTCTTTTTGTCATGCTTTAAATATTAATGATGTATTACGTTATTACTTTATTACTCATATGTACTTAATTATACATAAATGTATTACTGATATATATATTACTTATATAAGTCCTTTCCAGTTAGTAAGTTCCTGCCCATTTGTCTTGTCTCTGAGAGTAATAGATTCAGATGGTGAAAACACATTGATCCTGCCCAACTAGTGTCACCACATATTTTTTAAATTCATATTGTAAATAACTCTGGAATATATGCTACACTTCCACCGTTCCTGAATGGCAGCACCACTAATCTAAGATGAAAGATATATCACAATGGATTTCACGTCACGAACACGGTGTGGCCTTTTGATCTATCAGCCGAGCCAGATACAGTTTTTTTTCTTTTGATCTTTTTCTTATTTCCATGATGCTAAGATCGTTTAGCCGTGAGCCAGGGCAACACAAAGTTGATGCTGCCTGGTGTCTGCAAGGCCTGGCCAAGTATGAAGAGATCTTGATGCGTTTACTGGGGAGGGGAAATAAATGTAGCTACCGGCTGTCGGCACGGAGGAAGAACCGCTGGAGGAGATAAAACGCTGCTGGCCAGGCGCCATTCCCCGCTCTGCTCCTCAGTGGTGATAACTACACCGCAGGAGAAACACACTGAAACACGCCACAGCCCTCCACCAGGACCGTCCCCACCATGTCGGCCCGCTATCCAAGGAGGAACAATATCGAGGCCAACCATTGGTTTTAAGTAGAAGCAAGAGCAAAACGTTTGTTATATCGACCGCAAAAGAAAGTATATAATCGTCCAGTGCTGAAGTCAAACAAATTGTTCCTAAAGACCTGATTTAATTTGCTGCATATTATGGATTTTCTTCTTCTATTTATTCATTGGAATAAATAGTCCGCCCACCAATTCCCACATTTCCATCCAATATTCAAATGTCCGTCTGGCCGATGGCGTGTCCGCCTCTCGCATTGCAGGGCATCGCATTACAAGTTATGGATCAGGCCTGGCAACATGGATCAATGAGCTTTGGCCCTGAAGGTGAACATCATTAGGAGGCTCTGCGATCAACTGGAAATCAATATCCGTGATGGATTAACAGAGGCCATCTGAGCCAGGC